>NW_020289998.1:56907-66408 GCF_003144195.1 Ceraceosorus guamensis | reverse complement strand
CCCCCCCCCCCTCCCCTCTCTCACAATATCAGCACGAGGCTTGGGCTTACAGAAAATTGCGGATTGCGAAATTGAGATGCGGGAGGGTGGGGAATGGGAATTGCGGTGACGAGAGCAAGAAGTTGCGTGACATTTTATCGCTAGCGAGCGCAGAGATGCGAGGTGGAAATGGGGTAACTTTCTCGCCTTTTCGAGTTTCCATTGGGACAAAGCAAGGGCGCGCGATAGAGGAGCGGAAGGGAAAGGGGGGGGGGAACACTAGGAAAGGTTGGGAAATTTGGCGCGCAGAAGAAAAGAGTGGGGGGGGTTAGGGTTGGGACTAAGCGGGAACGCTCCAGCACACTTTGAAGCTGTACTCGTGCTTGTACACCTTGTCTCCGGCCTGCACAGCCAACCTTTCCAGCTCCTTCACCTTCACCTCGTCGCTCCTCTTGGACCTGATCACGCTCAACATTTGATCCCGCACGCTCTTGCCGAAAGCCTTTTGTGCGTAAATCTTCTTGACGTACGCGATCGAGGCGTCCAGATCCAACCTGCCATTCTTTTTGTAGAAGGACTTGTAGAGATTGTGCGCGCTGCACACGCGCTTGGATGGGGCCGGCGTCGGACCGCTGGTCGGTGGCTGTATAGTCGTGGATGGAGAGGCTGGCGAGTGGAAAGAAGAGAGGTCATCAGGATAAGCAGAGGTTTGCAAAATCCCCCCACGTCCACATTCCTCGCGCTACCACTCACTTGGAGCAGGCGATGGGAACAACGTGTCCGAGGCTGTGAATGCAGCGAGCGCAGCACAAGGTTTGAACGGACATTCAGCAATGGGCGTACTTGAAACAGATTTCTTAGGGCTAACATTGACTCACTGCTGCATGCGCTTCGAGAGGTGGGGTAAGGCAACTCGTACAGCGTCTCTTGAGGCTTGATGTAGTGCACCGTATTCAATTCAGTATCAAGCGAGGCAGCTCGACCAAGTATTCGAATGGACTTTGACCCATCCGTTCCATAAAAGCCGACTGTGCGAGACAACATGGGAATCTTGAATCAGCATCGACAAAAGATGTGGGGAGGATGATGAGAAGAGTTGTAAGCAGATCGAAAGTCCCACTCACTACCGCCCAAAGCCAGCACTTGATTTTCTGGGCCGGTACCAGCAGTTCCTCGATCGCAATCCACAGCAGATCTCTGTCTCTGGCCCTCCTCTGCCAGAGCAGCGACGCGCTCCGAGCCATAATTATCCTGATCCGGCGATGTCTCTTGCCAAAAGTTGAATGCTAGCGGACCACACGCATTTGTAGGGTCACCTTCTTTGGCATCCTTGGGGTTGGAAAATAGATCGCGAAAGGGATTGTCGAGATTGATCCCGTTGTACCTGCACGTCGAGCCGATTGCAGCGTCCAACACGTACGATGGCTGCCATCCTCGATCAAGCCGCTTTTCTAGGTTTTGCTCCGTACCGTTCAGGCTGGCCAGTCTGACGGCGGCCGCAGCCACTGCAGCAAGCTTTGCTCGATCGATGGCGACCATGATGTTTGGCGTATTGAATCAAAAAGCAGCGGGCTCTGGCAGTCGGTGTAGAAGGGAGGAGTACAAGTCGACCTCGCTAACGTCACGCTGAGTGGAGATGTAGGCAGGATGTGGCATCAAGTTGGGGTAAAAAGGGGGGTGGGGCCAGGGAATCCCAAATGCCTACATTTTGTACCCCCTTTTGCATCATCCATCCCGCTTCCGCATGGCCAAGCAGCGTCGATCTCGGCATACAGGGTCACAATAGCAGTGTCTCTCTGCTTCAGGACCCCATAGTCGGGAGTCCAGCTCACCGGCTCGCCCACCAAGCGCCCTCCCTGCCCATCACCAGCGAAAGTCAGACAGAACAACGCTCTGTCGGACCGACTGGAATCCCAAAGTGGGCAAAATCACGAATGCACACACGTACGGTGTGGTGCATGGTCTCTCTCTCGAGAGAAGGGGACGCCTCTTTTTTTTCCGGATCAGCGAGCGAAAGCGCGCCAGCCACACCTTCCCGCGCGTGCATTGATCTCCCCTCCTTTGGATCTCCGACGCGCGCGCATGGGTGCGCGTGCGCAGGCGAAAAGGGGTAGGCCCGGCCCTCCTGCTTGAGCCGAGACCGTCGAGGACCAGATCGGCAAGCGACAAAGATGAACCAGCGGGCGACCCCGAGCGGATTCTCTTGGCTCCGATGGGCAAGCTCCGGACATTCGATGCAGCTAGGCTAGACCTCTGTTCCAGCACTTCCCCTCCTAATTGCCTCTCGTCGAGCGGGAACGGTCACAACGCACCGCCCGTTGCTTGGGTGCTCACTACCGAGCAACTCTAATGATGGGTCAAATTCTATTTGACGTCCTTGTAGACCAGGAGACCTTCTCTTGGTTGCTCTCGAAGCTCGCGGATGTATAGTGTGTGTAGGGAAACATGCACAGGGACGCAAAAGTAAAGGACAGAGGACAGGGAGAGAGACATGCGCGCGGGCTTCGACCGCGTGCAGCTTCTTGACGAGTCAGAGGGAAAGAGCGTGATCAAAGAGAGAGAGAGAAAAGGGACGTGGCGTGTAGGGGACGTATGGTGCAATTGCGCTGCTTGGAAAAGATCTTGAAATGTTTTCAAGGGGGGCCAAGCCTGAAGGCTGATAGCTGGCGCAAGCGAGCGCGGACGAAAGGGAAGAGAGCTAGAGAGCGAGAAGGTCTGGACGGCTGGTCCAAGCGATGGGATGCTTGACGCGTGCTGTGCCACTGTATTGCGGCGGGCGACCAGGGAAATTATCTACCGAAGAATTCGGGAGAGAGGGAAGTGTGCGTGTTGGTGTCTTTAAATGTGACAAATGAGGAGCCAAGGTCCGAGTGCAGTACTGGTGACGTGTCCGGTTCGAATGATGAGCGCAAGATGCTGGGATGTGGACCAATACGATGGGCATGGAGGCCAGATGCCAGAAGAAGCCGACTGACAAGCATGCCGACCAAATCAGGAGTCGAGTGCAAAGCTTTCTCGGCCCTCTAAAAAGACTCGCCCTCGGCGATCTGGTCTTCTCTGAGGTGAGGAGCCTTTGGCTTGGGATTTGTAGGCGAGCCAGGGAAAATGGAAGCCTGGGCGTTGCAACCGTTCGGATTGAGCCTGTTGCGAGGCCAATTAGCTCCGTAGCCACCTTCCTCTGGCGTATTGCCCCACAGCGTCAGGTTGGGATTGTTGTATGCTTCCAAGTGACGGTTTATGTAGTCGGCAGTGGGCATGCTCTCTGGCGAGCATCCAACGTTGATCTGACCCTTTGGTTGGTAGACGCGGACCCACTCGACCGCCATCGTGGCTGGCCACTGGAGGTTGTCCCAATCCACCGCACCAAAGTTCTTCGAGACTCCGACGTTGAAGATGATGTACATTGGCTCGTTGGGGATGGGCCTTTCGGCAATGCCCACTCGAGGGTCTGCGCTCATCGCAGCGGGATTGACGCGCCAGGCAGGCTTGCCGTCCGAGACCCACTCGATGTAGCCACCGTGCCCAGGCTGATATTCGAAACCGTACTCGGAGAACCCTCCATCACCGCCTCGCTGCATTGCTGCTTGATTCGCGTCGGTGACAGCCGACATGGCTTGCTGCATCAGCTCACCAGTGTAAGTGTTTTCGATGGTGCGCAAAGGGTCGTAAATGGTGTAGGCAGGCTCCGTCGTATTGTACGGCTTGTACTTGTAGTTGAAAGGAGCAATCTGAAGCGTCGATACGGTAGCTCGTCAATTCAAAACTTGATGCATTCTCATATGCCAGACAAGAACCACTCACCTGTGCGCTCTGAGAGAGCGTCATCTTCCTGCCCGTGCTCTGCGCTTCGAAAACATCGATTTCCGGTGCCGACCTACCGACCCAAGACCCGTCCTTGTTCTTTGGGCCCGGATGATCGTCGTCGGGACACGTGCACGCCGACAATTTCTGTCCGGTCAGGAAACTCAACGCGTTCGAATTGTGTTTCCTGTTGAACAGCACATCACCACCCGTCACCGCCATTTCGGGTTGACCATCGAATGTCGTCTGATTCTGCAGCGTGCCCACGTCGCACGCATCGTACGAGTAGGGCCATGTACCTTCCAGCGTCGAACCGTACCCTGCTCTGCCGAGGTTGCCCATGGTCCACATGGCAGGCCAAAGACCTGCGACGTCTGCGGTGCCCGGAAGACGAACGGAGGCGACGACGAAACCACCAGTAAAGCAGAACTTGTTCCACGATTGCAGCATGCCGCCGCGGAAATTGAGGTTGTGCTCGACGTACTGATCCAACGTGATTTCCAAAGCTCCATTGCGGGTGGTCACGGCTGCAGGATCATACCACTCGTAGTTGTTCGTGGCCCAGTAGTGCAGATCGACGGCCTCCCAAAAGGGATCGTCGCCCGGATAAAAGGATCGTCCTTCCACCTCAAATTCGTCGGAAAAGACGAGGTCAAAGTCGGTCACACCGTCCAGACCTTTGCGGGTATATGCATCCTTTGGCGTGTCGGGATCGATGAGACCGGTCGAGCCTGTCTTCCATCCAGGAAAGTCGGAAGCGAGCGAACTGACCTGCCCGCTGGAATTGGTGCCGCCAAGATTGAACGCGCCTTTGGTGGACTCGTGATCACCGGTGACGTACGCGATGATCGGGTAGCCCGCAAACAGCAGCAAGAGTCCCATGCCAAGGATCGCGATCGTACCGAGGTTCAAGATGGCCCGACGCGTCGACACGACCCCGCTACCGTCGACTCCGACCGGATCCAACGTCGGGTCGTGAAGCACATCGTCCGGCTCAGCTTCCATCTTGCAATCCGCCCAGAAGGATTCTGATGCGGGCAAGATGTACAGTGCGGTCGCACCCGCATCTTTTGAGAGGGTGCTCCGGTGTCGCACGCCGCTTCTCGATGATGCTACAGAGCCATACGCTGTGGACCAGCGCAGGGATTTGGGCAAGTCCTCATCGCTACGAGGTGAGCAGGCAGTAGAAGGTGGTCCGCTGTGTGGTGAGTTGTTCCAACGAGGGACGCTATACGCCGACGATGCCCTCTGCAAGCAAGACGAACCGCGTGTCAATCAGCACGTCCGTCAGCGCCCAACTGTGCGACTCTAGCAGCAGCATCGATCGACTCACCCTCGCACCGCTGGCTGTCCTATTGTTGACAGGGCTCAAGCTGTTGGTGACCCAACCGCCATGCTCGGAGCTGCCATGCAAAGAATTGACCGCGCTACCAGAAGGTGTGAAGCTGGAATCCAAAGTGTTGCTCGCGACTTCCGGCAGAGCGTCGCTAGACTCGCCTGTGCTGATACCCAGGCCTCCATCTTGTTCAACCTCTGGCGATACTGCCCTACTCGCGCTCTCTTCCTCCACTTCGCTCAGATTCGCTCCTCGCTCAGGTCGAGTTGCCCTGCTGCCCAATTGAGCCTGCTGTGATGCGCTCCTGATGTGCTCCTCGAGGGACAAGACTTCCCTCGAGACCATCTTGGGCTCTATGTGTGCACGCGAAACAACGGCAAGGAAGCGTCTTGGAATTCGGCGTATGGCGACCTTCTTGATAGGGATGCTCTGACGTTGGCAAGGGGTCTGTCTGACTTCTTCAAAGGTCGGACAAAGTCGTCTCTTTTTTGAGAGTCTTCGTGCCGTTGTTGTTGCCTTGGAGGTGCAGAGACTAGTCGACCAGCATGGGTGGTGAAATGAGCGTGGTGTGTGGGTGGTGCAGGGAGATGTTAGAATGCGGTGAGTGTCCTGGTAGAGGGGGAGGTCGAGTGGTGCGGACGAGCGCCAAACGATATCCACTGGATTTGCGAAGCAGGCAACGAACGGGTCGAGAGCCCTGATGCGTGAGAAGCTAGCCACTCACAGCGAGGATGCCGGCCGAGGGTGTATAGCGACAGTGGTACGTTTTGGGCACACTGGTCAAGCGTGCATGGGATTCATGCAGAGAGGGGACCGACCGAGCGAGTTCGGGGCTTGTGCGCTGCTTGCATGAACCAGAGTTGATGTTAGGAGTTTCAGCTACGCGTCGAGACAACCAAGGGACAGCACGGCGAGCCCAGCGAAGCAAGCAGGCAGGCAGGCAGGCAGGTGGATGGATGGATGGGCTGGCTTCCCTCTCTCGATCTCCTCTGTGTATATGCGTGCTTGCTGCTTGCTCACTCGGTTGGTCGAACGAAGGGCCTAAATACAAGCACACCTGCTGCGGTGCAAATCAACGTCGCATTCTGAATATAGAGCGCCAGAGTCGTGAATGCGCCTCAGCAGCGCAACGTGCTGCTTGTGGAAACTCATGCAAGCGAACCGTGAACACCTGAAGCTGAGTTGACGTCTGCATCATGTGTTCAATCGAATGACGCCGTCGTCGTCTTCCGCCCTGGCTCAATACATACGAGGCAAAGCGGTACCTTCAGCCCACCCGTTCATTCTCGCGAGATTGCATATGTAGACCGCAACCACCAGCAATTGCTAGTCAACAGGGGCGGCATCTATGCCGCATGCTGCTGCTTCAGAGCTGGCGGGTATGCGCCGCGCATTCGCGCAGCAACGTGCAGCAGCAGCAGCAGCAAGAAGTTTGTTTCCAAATGCGCCCACGCGCGGCACGTACGTACCTCTTCACGTCGACTTTGCCGCGCAAGGGCCCTACGGTACAGTGTACATGCAGATACGATCCAGCAGTCGCTGCGCGACCATGGCGTCTGACGACAGACTGCCGCACTGCGCGCCGGGTTGTGACCACGCATAGACGAGCGGCCGCCGGGTCGGGAAAATTCAATCTCAGCAGCAGGGCTGGTTGCAACGATTAAGTGAGTGACAAATTAATGTGGGCGCGTCACCAGCAGCGGCTCGATTGCGCCGTGGGCCCGCGCGGATACGGTGAGCAGGCAGGCGTCTCGTCTATGTGCTGCATGCATGGGTGTAAGCGCGAGACCTAGGCCGCGGCTCAGGAGGAACAAGGAACCCATTTATTATCATGGTATGGCGGGGTACTATATATAGCTGAAGAAGGACAAAATGCCGAGTCTTGAGTCTGCTGAAGGGGCCTAAAGCGAGCCAAAACAGAGTATGTGTGATGCGCTTGTTGATGAACGTTACTCATGACTGTGTGATCAGCTGTCAGAGCAGTGAGTGTGATTGCATCGACAGCCGAGACCCTCACGCAGGGGGCGGCAGAATCCGCGCTTAAAGCGGCCTGCTGGTGAGCAACGCGGTCATCATCTCTCTCTCACATACACGCACACATGTTCGTCACGGTCCTCGTGGCTGGCGATAGCGCGCCGGGGTGACCTGGATATTGATCTATGGCAGCAACAGCATGGTCACAAACTCCACCCCCGAGTCGTGAATCTTCATTCAGGTGGCTGCACAGACACACAAAAAAAGCCCGTCGCTCCTCGAGTGATCTCGACGCCGCCGACACATATGCGCTTGACTACTGCCCTCTAGGCGCGAAAAGCTTCGAAGTGCGACTGCACGATTAGACAGACTGTCACGATCGAGTGACTCTCAATCTGTCGTGGCGAAAGGGCTGCTGCAGCAGAACACGCGTACGCTATGCGGCACATGGCGCCGACCACCTTTGCAAAGAAGAGGGTTAAAATACGAATGAGCAGGAGCGCTCCTCCAAACGCGTGCTGAGTGCCGCTTGTTGTGCGATTGCTCCCGTGCACATTGTGATTCTCGAGTGAGCATTCGCATTCGCATTCGCATTCTTCCGCGCACCTGCTGAATTGCTGGGAAGCTCCAACTCGATCGCGGTGTCGAGGGAGCAAAAGGCAAAAAAAAAAAGGATAGCCTCGAAGAGTGTTCTGGAAAGGAACATATCAAGGCGGAGCCTAGAGCACGCGCATGCACGGGATCAGCGAAGCGCAGGTTTAAAAGTGTCGCCAGAAGCACGGCGTCAAGCTTACAAGTCGAGGTTGCGAATCTATAATTCATTTCGATCCATCTGACTCCGCTGAAGCATGCATGTGTGTATGCTGCAGCCACGCTCAGCTATATACAGCATGTAGCTATTTTGGCTGATGCAGGCGGCTTATTGCGCGGACTTGACAGGTTTTGCCGCGCGAGCTGCTGCTGCTGGATGCAGCATGGACCTCGATCCGTGCGAATTGAATGTGGCATTCACGAATTTGCCTGCCTATGCCTATGCCTATGCCTATGCCTATGCCCATGCCTCCACCTCTCTCCTTCTTCTCCGCCTTTCCTCGCCATGCCCGAGAGCTGTTTTGACAAGGCCCCCAAGCCATGCAGCGTCTGCATGCAGCAGCAGTCTGAGTAGGGCTTCATAAGTAGCACTCAGTGACTGTAGGCCCGACCCTGCATGGCGCTACTGCAGCTTTCGCATTCACGAGCCCCCAGGCTGGCTGGCGGGGCCCGCGCTCAAGAAAAGCGTTCGAAAAAGAGGATGGGCGGGCAATCACGATCATTCAGAATCGTGAATGGGGGGTGATGGGTGATGGGTGGTGGGTGGTGGTGTGTAGTGATGCAAGTTCGGGCAGAGCTGTCATGGGATTGAGGTTCTTGTTCTGTTGGGGCCACTTTCATTCAAACGACTTGAGCTCTTTGGCCTTTCAGGCTCCTTCACTCATCGCTGCTGCTGCTGCTGCTGCTGCTGCTGCTGCTGCTGCTGCTGCTGAACCCGTGTTTGGGTCAAGGGGTGGGGCAGGCGCGGCATTCAAGGTTTCTTTTCGTCTTGCTTGACGCGCGCGCAGCATCCACTCCGCTCTCGAATGAGTCCGTCAGGATGAATCAAAGCCAATGTGAATGTGTAGCCTACGTTGCCCTTCTCTCCAGTACTGTAGTCAGTGTGAGCTTCAAGTGACCGCACTTGGACTTCTCTGCTTGCCGAATTCACAAGCCATGCGACAAGGATCTCGAAAGTTGGTCACCAAAACTTTCATCAAAGATGCTCGGTGATGGAGGACGACAGGTTCCGAGTCAAGAATCCTTGCCCCCCCCCCCCCTCTTCCCCTCTTTGCTCCGATCGCGCAGATTTGAATTACTGATTCAGAGTCGTAAGTGTGGAATTGGAGGGAACTTGGATGAGCTGCACCGATATGGAACATGCATGGCGGGCGCACAATTCATCGCTCGATCGATCGAGTACTCGTGATTGTTCAAGTCAAAAGGTGAAAAGCTTTCATGCATGGCTCAACTCGGCCTGGGCGGCTGTTGCTGCTGGCTCAACGCCGTTCGCTTCATGCTCGGCGGTCGGCGCAGTCCTGCAGCGGTGGATGCCGGCCGTATACCTACGTATACCGGTACAGCTAGGAGCTATGATATCCTGTACGCCTAAAGGCCGTAGGTGCACGCGGTACGCACGCCGCGAGTACATGTGCGCATCGCTGACTCGTTTGATCGCAAGGCATCGCATCAAATCTCGAGTTTAGAGAGTCCGATAGAGTCGAGTCGAGTCGAGTCAAAAGTCGAACAGTAGTAGTAGTAGTAGTAGTAGTAGTAGTAGTAGTAGTAGTAGTAGTAGTAGTAGTAGTAGTAGTAGTAGTAGTAGTAGTAGTAGTAGTAGT
>NW_020289998.1:46855-55497 GCF_003144195.1 Ceraceosorus guamensis | reverse complement strand
AGTAGTAGTAGTAGTAGTAGTAGTAGTAGTAGTAGTAGTAGTAGTAGTAGTAGTAGTAGTAGTAGTAGTAGTAGTAGTAGTAGTAGTAGTAGTAGCAGTCTTGCATAGTGCCGATCGCTCGATTGCCGTCTCGATCGCGCCCACAATTCGTCGCTTTCTGTGGCCTATCCTAGCCTAGCCCCCCTTCCCCCTCCCCCCCCCAACTTTATCACACAACGCTTTTCCTAGCGCGCACTCGACGCTAAGGAAGCAAGTCGAGTCCACGCTTGATTGCATGTCAGCTAGCTCTCTGCAGCATATGCGTCGATATGAGCTTTCCTGCTTGGCCGTGCCGGCGGCATCTATGTCGCGGAGGGGGCGCTACCGCCTTGCGTGCTAAAGGTGAGATCCAACCATCAACACACCAAAGGTGATTGATCGCAATGTCATGTCAGCTATCCGTTGTGGTGAAGATCAATTCAGCGCGTGACGTAGCAATGTGAATGTGGACGCAATGGCATTCTCCACGCTCAGCGCATGTGCTAACGACGAGAGCGATCCGCTCTGGCACAAAAGCGCGCCGTCAGGGTCGAGGTCGTCGAGATACATTTTTTTTTTTTGAATGAGTGGATGGGGTGCGCTCTGACAGCAAATATGGTGGAGCCATGTGCGGAATGATTCTAATACAAAGAGAAAAACCAAGTCTGACAAAGCAGACTCGGCGCAGCATCAGAACGGGGGAAAGGTCGCGGCGCGTACTGTTCTGATGAAAGCGGAGAGGGAACGGAAATGCAAGAGAGCAGCAAAAAATTCGCATCGCATCGCGTCTTTCGGTGCTTGCAATGCAAGAGCGTGGGCAATCGTCCAGCTTAGCACGTGCGGCGTCTCAAGCGTCATCACCCGCTTCTTCCTTCTTCACACCGTCCTTGTCGTCATCATCCTCATCAGCGGCGGGTGTGCTAGCAACTGTGAACAGGCTGTTCGTCGTGCCAGGTCGAGTGCGCATAGCGTCCTCATCCTCATCCTCGCTCTGATCTCGCTCGTTCGACTCTTCCCGGTGCGAGCGCTTGCCGTTGGCAAAGTCTGGCGGGGATCTGGAGCGAGATGGGACGTCGCAGAGATTTGCGATGCTCACGCGACGAGTCTGCATCATATCGGCAGGCGGAGGGGCAATGCTGGGCTCGTCTCGAGAGGAAGATTCGCCAAAGCGTGGCGGACGATGCAGCTCGCCGCTCGTCGAGGGCCGTAAGCGCTTAGCGTCTGGACCGGGCGAAGCGCCTTTGCCAGCGGCTTTTCTTCTGAACCTGTCGCGGTCCCGATCGATCAAAGGTGGCAAAATGTCAAAGGAGACTCCACCGCGTGGCCCGCTCGAGCTTCCTGGTCTGCTTCGGCTCAAGCCAGTACTCTTGACGTCATGCGGGCCAGAGGAGCTGCCAGGCCTTTCCAAGATGCCACCAGGCACGCCTCGCCCATCTCGCTGAAGCGGCGGTGGCTGGAAGCGAAAGACGGAAGAAGATGCGTTGGCCGAGCTGCTCGGAATGCCCGCCCTCGAAGGTAGTCTGCTGTTGGAGCCTGTCGCCGGGCGGGGCTCGATTGGCGAGACTAGGCTCGGCAGCGAGGTCAAGTCGAGCAGGCCACTCCGTGAGGTAGGGCGACTAACACCGCGCACAGCGGCGGGAACGGTGCTGCTAGAAGTGCCAAAGTCACCTGCGTTGGCAGAGCTGGTACCGGGGCGCCTGTCTGAGGTGCTCGAGTCACCAAGGTTTGAACCAAACGGCAGAGCCGAGCCAGTGCCGTGCGAGCTGCGTGGAATGCCTCCAGGAGAGGGTCCCCCGTGTCCAGTGCCTGGCCGACTCAGACTGGATAGGGGAGGCAAGATGGGCCGGTCGGACACGGCGCTTGGCGGCCCGCCCGCACTGCCTGGCCGAGCGCCGTGCGAAGAGAATGGACGACCATGCGAGCTGCCGGGCAAGGGCGGCGAGACGCGTCCCTTGGCCAGCGTGGGCGTCCTCATTTGGAGATGTGCAGCAAGTGTGCTTTGGAAGCCCGACGGTTGCTGGCTGACTCTGCGTGGTGCGTCTTGATACTCGTGGGGCGCGCCGTGATGTGGGTCGAAGCGCCAGTCAGCGGACTCGGCAGGTGCGCTGTTGTGTGCAGGCTCGAGATGGTCCCGTGAAGGGTAGGGAGGATGGATCTCGGCGCCGTAAGGATAGCCGCTATTTGCAGCACCGCCCAGATGATGTCTGTTGTCCAGCTCGTAGCCACCGTGCCCGTGCGTATTGGCTTCGCTCGGCGCTGGGAAGGTGTATGCGAAACCATGCGACGCAGCATGGGCAGGCGCCGACAATGGCTCTGAAGGTTGAGCGGCGTTCCCTGAAGGTCCGCTCAGACTGCCCCGCGAACCAAAGTGGTACACGGGCGAGTTGGCACCAAATCCTTCCACATGAGACGCAGTGGGAAAGGCGCCGCCACGTTGGGCGTAGGGAGATGCGACGTGCGCCGCTTGCTGAGGTGATACGTAAGCATTCATCTCTGGCGAGAGCGCTTCTACCCAAGACCCGCGGCGCGAGTCGCTTCTTGGCTCTTGTTTGAGACGTCCACCAGTGGACTTGCGGCGATTCGTAGCGCTGGCTGTCTGTCCGCCAGTGAGTGTGTTTGCCTTACCTAGCACCTGTGCCCGCGCATGCTGAGCTTGCGCAGCAGATGCTGCCAGCGTGGTGTGCAAGCCTGTCAGCTCGGCCATCATGGTTTCGTTGCGCTCCGCCTCGTCGGCATGCACAGTGTGAGCGTGCTGCCGCAAATTATCCAATCGGGAAAAGGCTTTGCCGCAGTGGCAGCGAAACGGTCGCTCGCCAGTGTGTTTCCTGCGTGGCAAGAGGTGGGATCCAATTGCGTCAGCCACAGGAGTCTTGCTTTAGACTCGACAAGCGTTGGAAGCTGCGTAGCACGCTGGAAGAAGGTTTTTTTGCGGATATGCTCCTTCGTCGCCATCAAGACTCACCTGACATGGCGAGCCAAGTGCTCGCTGCGCGTGAAGACCATCTTGCAATCCCCAAAGCCGCGACATTGAAACATTGTCACATTGCCGCCAGCTGCATCGATGCTCTTCCCGTCGATTTTGAACTCATCCTCCAGGCCAGTCGGACTGCTGCTGTCGGGTGACTTGCGCTTGCGCCTCGTGACGGGCTCCGACGGTCTTCGTTCGAGCACAGGTCCCTGCTGCCCCGATCCACTCGCAAAGCTCTGCGAACGCATCTGGGCAAAGGATGTGTGCGGACTTTGCTGGATCGGTCCCTCGGTGACGTATGCGGGCATCGCGTTGGAGACGTTCGCTATGACGGGTGAAGTGTAGGGAGAATGGTGAGCGTACTGCGAGTGCGACGGCATGGCAGAGGATGAGCCGTTGGGGGTGTAGCCATTGTAAGGGACAGACTGCTGTGCCTGATGTGACGATCGCGATTCCAGCGATGCTGCATAGCCAGCGTTCATGGGAGCGGCGTAGGAAGGTGGGATGGCTGAGGGAGGCGCCATCTGAGAATGCGAAGGGATTCGCTGATGCGGCTGCATCTGACCGGGGTGCTGACCATGAGCCATCCCGACGACGTGTCCACTGCCGCCGTACTCGTGAGCGTGCGAGTGTTGTATGCCGTGAGATTGATGGTGGTGGTGGTGGTGATGAGGCTGAGGCTGAGCAGCTGGGTGGTGCACGTAGCCAGACGAAGAGTGTGGGGTGCCGTGATGATGAAGCATGGAAGCTGCTCCATGCTGTGGCGTGCCAGGATAGCCGTGCGCAGCCGCTAGGTACGGCGGCAGGCCGTGACCTGCGGGGAGCGACATTGCAATGGATCTCGACACGATGGGCTTGCCTGTGAGAGGTTGTGATCTGCAGCTTATGCTTTACACGAGACGTGCGCAGGCGAGAGGGGTCCTCTTGAGGAGATCGAAGATTCGTCGTCGCGTTGGAGAGGAGCAGAGGGACTAGTAGATCACCGAAATGCACCAGGGGGCGTCGCAGCTAAGGGTGAAGCCGCGCTGAGGGGCAAAAGAGACAGTGGCAGGGGAAAAGCCAAGATAGAATGCCGTTGGCAGGGCAGGGCAGGGCAGAGCAGCAGCTGTGAGTCAAGAAAGCGAGACTCGTGAATGGTCTGCGTCGTAGTGAAGGAGGTGCGCCGAACGGAAGCCCCAAGTGTGAGTCACAACAGTAGTCTCGTCGAGTGTTGCTAGGAGCCACCGCGCGAACGGGTCTTTCTCGACCAGAACAGCAGGCGGCCGCGGGCTTGCACAGAGAAGAGCTAGAGAGAGAGTGCGCTCGCTCTCTATAGCGGCTGCTAGAGGGCGCGGGCGCGGGCGCGCGTGTGCTGCTGCTGCTGGGCGCGCGGCTTGCGCGCGGCTTGCTGAGCGCAAATCAGGACTGCAGGGCGTGTGCCCGGGTCAGGAACCGCCAGGCACGCGGAGGGCAGCTGCAGGGCCAGCGAAAGCTGGAACCGTTGGAGCGGAGCGGTGTTCTTGGAATGGAAAATGGTCCCAGCAAAGAAGAAGAAGAGGAGGTTTTGGTCGGGCGCTGCTATATGTTGCGCGCGTAAGACCAAAACGCCAACAACGGAATCTTGAAATATAAAGGGCTTAGCCGATGGGAAGGGGAATGGTGGTTCAGCAGCAAGTCTCGTTCGTCCTTTCATCCCAACCAGTCGCAAGTTTTGACGAGCTTTGAGGAGTGACGTGACGGCGCAAAAGCGCATCAGATGAACCGCTCTCGTAGCCCCGACCTCTGTGGACCAAGGTGAGGTGAGCCAGCAGCAGCCTCTTTGGAGCTATAGATGACGACCGTTTGAGCTGAGGGCGGCGGGTTATTGCAAGTCCAAGGTAGGCACTTGTACATACAGTAGTACACGGCGCGAGCAGGCTGGCAAGTGCTGTGATGCTGTGATCCTGGGTGCAGCATGCACGCACGCTATATCGTAGCCTGTTGAGCGCAGCATATATGCAAGCAACGCGCGCGCGGGGGTTCACTGCGTGCAGACCAGGGAGGAGACATCCAGCATGCAGCAGCAACCGCGCGATGAGTGATGCGGGCCGGAACCGCAGGCAGTAGCGCGGTCAGAGGTGAGACAAGGAAGCAAGCTTAGATTGCCTGGTGGTGATGCACGCGTAGGCTCCGGTCGGAGTATTCGAGTCCTGCATGGCTCCAGGGCGGTCAATCATCTGCTGCAGCAAAAAAGCTACATCAGCTACAAAGCCGGGCGCGCTTATACAGGCAGGCATGCAGGTATTCGTGATTTCGGGCGCCGGTAATGTATGCAGCACTACGCGCGCAGACAGCAGTCGCCCGTCAGCGCCTATACACCCATCAGCACACGCGGCCCGCGGCAGTTTGCGCACACAGAGAGCAGCAGCACGACGGATGCAAGTTAAATTGAGTTTCACCCGCGACAAAACGTGCTCTAGCTCCGAGGTCGATCGAGTCGTGAGTCAAGAGTTAAATTGCCTTTGCTTGCTTGCTTGCTTGCTGCTGCTGCAATAAACGCGGATATCAACAATCTTGACTATAACCACTCTGTGACTCAGTATAGTGACTGCTGCTGCTGCTGCTGCTGCTGCTGCTGCTGAGATGCTTGCTGTAGATCGCTTCTGAAGTCACGACGAGTCATCATGAGAGCTCCTTCCTCATTTGGCTGCGCCAGGCGCCAGCCAGCCATGCATGAACAAGGCGCTGGCGCTCGATCTCGAATCCAGGACCGTGGCTATGCATCGTTCAGCGCAGACAATCCAGTTCAATCACGAATCAGAATTGACCTCTCTCCGCCTCATTTGAAGCCGCGGTTGGCGTGGGTCAATATTATATGGCGGGTGGGTCGGATGAGCTCATCTCGATCATCTGGGTGCCGCTCTGAGGCGATGTTCGCTGATGTGCATACACCTTCATAAAGCCAGCCAGCCAGCCAGATGGAGCTCGACCAGAGGCTTCGTTGCTGTGTGATGATGAGTCGTCGGCGAGTACCAAGCAGGCAGCACTCCCGCTGTTGTGTACGCGCACGGTCAACGAGTCGCGAGCCATTCGATTGCTCCTTAGCCTTCGCAGAACATTCACAACGAATGTCCCTGCCAAGGGGCTTGGGCCTGTGCTGGGACCTCGATGACGAGAGCCGAGCGCCAGGTACACACTCAGCGACTCCCCGAAACGCTCATATACTTGTACCCTTCGTCGCTCAGATTGGCTGCGACAGCAAAAGCGGCTCCCAATTCGATTGCAAGAAAGGCACGCCTGACATCGCTGAATGCAGATGCATCGCCCCCTGACGCCATCAGACCGCGGAAGAGTCTGTTTGTGCTGGCCACTGTGCGAGTGCACCATCCAATACAGGTTGTGGTCTTCATTGCAGGACTGCACCACACACGCCCCCTATGATGCGTGGATACAGGTACATTCATCAGAGGCACATTGAGCGGTCAGATTGCGAGTCGGGCGGTCCCGTTTGGGTCTCTCCGAGCTGCGATCGACTGCTTGTCTTTGTCAGGTACGGTGCAATCACGATGGCTTCCACTTTCCTTTTGGCGCGGCATGTCAGGGCTGTCAGAGCGTCGATCTGGTCGACATTCTCGTCTGAACTCGCACTCGCAATCGTCATTGTTGTAGACTAGTCATCGCGACTTGTCATCACAATCATCCTCCTCGTCTCGCTCGCCTTCTCGAAACGTGAGGACACATCAGCTCGCGTGCAAATCGGGTTGCTCGATTCCAATGTGAAGGCTTCTGCACAGGCGCCATTGCCGCTGTCATTTCGTCCCATGCAAAGGACTGGTCTTCATGTCGCACCTCATTGACGGGGAACACGCTTACGAGCAATTTCACTCGTCAACCCTGCAAGCGCTCGATTCGGCCTGTCTCAAGCAAGCGCCCTCCCCCTCTCATCTGCGCAGCTCGACAACAAGTGATTCAGGATTGCGCTTCTGGACACGAGGTGAAGTGGATCCCGTTGGCCCGTAGAAGGTATCTACTCCGTACCCATCACGATGAACCCAGTTGAGTCCCGCACTCAACGCGAAGTACGCGGGACCTCCCGAATGCCGCAACAAGCGCAATCTTCATCGACCCACCGACTTCCTATCCCGACCTGAATGCGGCAAGAGGCATCGCATCGCGTTTGTGCACGAAGCGCACTTCGCAAAGCTTCTCTTCTGCCGCAGGCGGTGATGATTGTTGGAAGGCGCTCTGCCAACAAAGTGCTCACCGAATCCTCACAGATATCATCCATCACGCATCATCATCGCTGCACAAAGCAGCACACTTGCTGGCCGCGCATTCGTGCGCCATTCTCCCCACTCACGACTCTTTCTAGATGCGCTTCACGTTCGCCGTTAAAAGGACAAAGGTGGCACGACAGCCTCAATGCGAGCTCACCTCCGACCTGTCCGGTCGCACAGAGAAATGCCCAATCATAGGAAAGGTGTGCGCAGATGCGTGCCAGAGGCAACAGATCGCGGATGGCATGGCTCACCTATAGTAGTCACTTTTGTGGACCACACACTCGCTCACCTCCACACAAGCTCTCTCACGACTTGTAGCAGCAAGTCGGTCCAGATCGATCGGCCCTCAGGACTCGCGGGGGGCCATAGCCGTGATTGCTAGACCGGCCAAGCCAGCTACAGCTGAAGCGCGCCTGACCGAATACTTGGCTCCGAGTCTTGAATCGGTCCCGCCGTCAGACACGCCCGCAAACGCAGTGCGCGGTGAGCACACAGCCCGCTCAATCAAGTGACGCGGAACGCTGCAGGCTCACGCACTTTTTTTCTTCCCCCCTTTACGCACATATGCCACGCCCTAATTGCCGCTCTCGGCAGACCTTGATTGATACGCATGCTCTTGCATAGTGAGACTTGGGTTCGACGTGAAATGCTTTGCTTCGTTCTTGCAGCAGCAGCAGCAGCAGAGCGGTTGCGATTGTGAGAAGCGGACCGGGGGGTGCCTCCTTGGTGGAAGATGATGCCATCACAGTCAAGTCAAGAGCCAGACTTGAAAACTTGCGCGCAATCTAGTCTAGCTTAGCCTCGGCCTCGCCTTCTGCACTCACACTCACGACTGCGATTGAAATTGTCCGCTTCGACGCTAATGCATCCTTAGCGTCTTTTAGCTGATCTCACCCCTCAGCGCCGTTGTTTCCGACAAGCAAGCAAGCAGCCTTCGTGATTCAAGATTCGTGATTCTCGATTCACGATTCGCGCATTTCGTGCTGATATAGGAACAAGGAACAAGGCACGCGCTCCCACCGAGAAACGGTACCGGTACCGGTACCGGTACAGCACGTCCGCTGGAAAACCTCGCGATGCGCGATGCGTGCGTCTCTTACTTGCTGCCTCCAAGTCGATCCCCCCAAACGCAACGCGCGCTTCAAACAATTATTGGAGCTGCCAGCAGCTACAGCAACAGCCACAGCTATGCTGCTACGACCTTCTTCACATTTTAAAAAAGAAAAGAAAAAAAAAAGAATGCATGTCTTGCCTGCGTCTTTGATCAGCGCGGGGAGGTCTCACTCCACGCTGTTTATCCCTCCGCTCCATCAGACCTCTCGCTTGCTGCCAATCCGCCAACATCTCGCCCGAGCGGGGTTCGTGCGCAATCTCGCATGCCGCCATCTCTGCCCTCGCCCCCCCCCCCCCCCCCCCCC
>NW_020289998.1:3287-46770 GCF_003144195.1 Ceraceosorus guamensis | reverse complement strand
GGGGGGACGAGCAATGTCCCTTCCTGGGGTCATGCCAAAAGCAGGCAAGATAGCGTTGGCAGGCATCGAGCAAGGACCCATGAAGGGAGATGGGTCTCGCAGAGCCTTGTGGGCGCGTCGTTCGAAACGTCGGCACGGATATTGATCCGCTTTCAATGGTTTGTCCCCCTTATACTTCCACTTTTGCTTGCGCGCGTCAACGAGTCACGCACAAGTGTGAAATCATGGATCAAGTCTGCGATCTAGCCGAGCGTTCGATAGCATCTGCGGTGAGCCCGCTTCATCGTCCACGCGCACGCAAAGTCGCAGAATCGACAGTCTATTACTTAGTGTGTAAGCGTCGAAGAGTCAGCTCTACAAACCGTCGACCAACGTGTTCAACATGCACACGCAGTTCGCGCAAGACCCAATGCGCAACACGTATGCACTCTTACTTTTTTTCGGCATCAGAGAATTCGACGCGCAAGCAGAGGATCTTTCCTCGGGCGCTGCTTGGCGAGTTTCGGATGGTCAAGCTCTCTGACCTCTGTCGACGTTTGCCTCCTCTCCCCGCTCACAGCGGCCGCCAAAATGTCCAATCCAGCACTGGCGGATTTGGAGCCTGATGCGGCGGAAGAGGACGAAGAAGGGGAGCTGGGAGAAGTGTTGGGCGATTCGTGCGTCGATGAAGGGAAAGAGGGAGAACAGCTCATCATCGGCGTCCTTTTCTGCACGTGGGCAGACCTGATCGCAGGCTCGGGCTGTGCATCTTCATCGACGCATGGTGCCTGCTGATCGAGCTGGCGGGATTGCTCAATGTTCAGATGTCGAATGCTTGGGAGAGCGCGCAAGTCGAAGTGCGGGCTGCGACGCTCTTGAAGATCGCTGATGGGCCTGGTCGGGGAGAGCGATCGAGGTCTGTGAAATACCGGCGGCCCTTCGCATCGGTTCCCACGCTCGAAATCGTCACGAACCGTTCTAATCGTACGGATGGGAGCCAGGTGAATTCTAGAAGAAGCGAAGGAGCTGTCTGCAGAGCCTCGTGGAGATTCGGCGCCATCTGCTCTTGAATCTGCGCTCGCGTTTGGCCAAGAAGCGCTTGCTGGAGAGAAGAGAGGTTGAGAAGGTGATGGTAGGGCCCAGAGGTGGGGCAAGGCTCGATGGTAGCTCGGCTGGCGGTAGGAGTGCTGCAACGCGCCTTGCGAGCTCCAAGGAAGGCAAGTCGCAGGGAGTTCGGGCGCTTCGCTGCGAGCGACGTGATCGCCTTTGCTGGTCAGAGTCTTTTGGATCGAAGCAAGTGGCTCGTGGCGGTAGCCGTAATGATGAGCTGCTCCAGGATACTGCACACCTGGTGCGTGGCCTCCAGGTGGATGTGAGTGTCCACAAGCGTGCATAGATTCTTCTCCGTGACCCTCCGGCCCAGGTGTAAAGCCAGCGTCCGTAGCCCTGCGTCTGCGCGCAGAAGTCATCGGCGGACCGGCCGCAGGGATGGGTCGGTGAGCGTGATCCCAAGCCTGCTGGATCGGAAGTGGTGACTCAAAGGCTAATTCGGAGGCGGACGAGTCGCCGTCGTGTGATTCGGCATCACTGACGAGGGCTTCGTCCTGAACTTTCACAGCGCGCCCACCCTCGACGCTGTGACTGTTCTGGGCACTAGCTTCGTGGGCAGCGACCTTTCGATCCTTGCTGTCGATCTTTGAGCGCTTCCGCTTGTCACTTGCAGGTGCAGCTTCGCCGCGCGGGGGTCGATTGCTGCCCCAGTGCCTCTTGCGTTTGGGAGCGTATACTGCTGAAGCTTGCACACGCTCGCTCGCACCACCCCGCTGCTTTTCGTCACAGTCGTTCGCTCGTGCATCATCGCCATCGCTGCCATGTTCCAAGGCAATCCCCTCCTCCTCCTCCTCCTCCTCCTCGCCCTCCTCGGCGGATGCTGCGTGCCCATGTGCGTGTGCGAACTTGGCGTGCGCGTGAGGTGAAGGTGGATTGGGCAGGGTGATGGGAGGAGAGCATCGACAGAGACGCCTGAATGCCGCCACTTGAGCTTGCAACTCTGCCAAATGGTCTGTGAGCGGGGGCAGCACAGGAGAGGGGAATGGAAAACGTCGAGTCAGTCCCATCGATCGCAACTGCATCGATGCAAATGGCTCGCAGCACGCACCAACAGTGTGGCTGATGATGCACAGCTTTTCCAGAACCATTTCCTGCTTGATGCGCCTCTCGATCTCTTCTTGCCGATCAGCCTCAGCCAGCCTCTTTTTGCCCTTCACGTTGCTCAACTTGCTGCTCAACATCTCTTGCGCCTCTTGACGACAAGCGGGCACGCTCTCTTGAAGTCTGATTAGCCGCTCATTGATCTTTTCCCTTCGCCTCCTCTCGATGACCGAGTGGGACGTCTTGCGACGCAAAGGCCGCGTTTTGCGGGTGCTTGCTGATCGGGGTGGAGCAGCATCCTCCTCCTCTAGCGCCTTGGCCTTGGCCGTCGAGCTGGCAATGGTGGGCATGATTGGCGCAGAGGAGGGGCGGAAGTCAGAGGGAGGCAATTATCGGCGAGACGGGGGCGTGCGCTGAGAAATGTGGTAGATGGGCGATCCTGAGCAAAGAGGGCTGATCCGCCTGGAGGGGGGAAGAGGAAGAGCTGTCAGGGTGGCGAAGGGGGGAGAGGCTAGAGTCGAGATGGACGGGTGGCAATGCGGCTGATGGTGATGGAGGTTTGGCGAAGGGAAGGAAGTGCCATGGGTAAACAATCTTGAATGTGAGGTGTGGGCAGGGTGGTGGTGGTGAATGCTGGGCTTGATTGCGCAAAAGGCAAGGCAGGTGGCACCGATAAGCCGAGGAGGTGCATTTCTGGCCCAGCAGGTGCGTTCAGCGTAAGGCAGGGGTAGGAGTAGTCACAGTCATGCCATGCCATGCCACACCGTTGAGCCTGCTTGCCCGAGCAGCTCCCTCTCACCTGCAAGAAGCGTGACTTGAATCGTGATCGAATGACTCCGACGCCTCCTTACAAGCTCGATCACAGCAGCAGCAGAGCAGCGCAAGGCAGTCCGCGACTGACAGCATGACAGCAGCAGCATACAATGTGAATCACAATCAGAATAGAATCAAAAGGGTGATCAATTGATGTCGTACGCAGCAGCAAGCGAAGCATCAGCCATGCATTCAATTCGCATTCGCATTGCGAACCTCTTTACCCTCGCATAACCAGAAGGTACTCGCACGCCATCCACCACCACGCCGACACATCACACCATGCGCGCGGCGCGCGTGGGATTCAAGATTGGTTATCGGCACGGCACGGCATGCCGAATTAATCACGTGAGCTGTACTTGACCCTGGCCTGTCCTGTCCTTCCATCGGGCGCGCGTTGCAGCTCTCTTCACCGTCTCGCTCTCGATCGCTTCGAGAGACGGCCGTTCGTTCGTGGAGCAGGTGGATGGGCAAGTCAAGTATAATCTTGCGTTGCAGTCTCGAGTCGACTCTCGAGCCACGAGTGTGAGTACGCACCGGCGTGAGCGAGCGCACGCCCCACGTCACTCGCGCATTCCACACGATGCTCTGCTGACTGTCACGATCTCCTCAGCGACGATCCTCGGTATCGCACGCGAGATGTTGAAAGACGATGAACAGTCCTCCGGAAAAGGTGAAGATTCAGATTCAAATTCAAATTCAAATTCAAGCATCACATTCAAGATTCGAGTCCGAGTCACGGGCCGCGATTCCGCGCTCGTGATCTGACAGCCGCAGCGTTGGGCGGGGTAGCGCTAGCAGGTACGGGGCGATCGAGGAACGGGAGGGGCAAGGTCATCTCCTATAATGTTGCTGAACGCGCGCGCGCTGCGTTTGGATTCAAGATTCACCTTCGTGATTCTTGATTCGTAATTGCCACATGGATCGAAGATGCTTGCTGCTGAGTAAGGACGCGGTGCGGTGTGGCGACACAAAGCACGCCCGACATGGCTGGCTGGCTGGCTGCAGCAGCAGAGAAGACCACGTCAACAGGTACGCGCCGGCCGACATTTTGACTTTCGATGCGCTTGTCAAGGCGAAATGGAGCGACGATCGAGTGCTGCTGCTGCTGCTGGCTGCCAAGGGCACGTCATGCAGCGACCACCAACGACATTCACGATTCTTGATTCACGATTTTGACCGACTCGCTCTGCGACGGCGACGGCGACTGCGACTGCGACTGCGACTGCTGCTCGATCGCTCGAAATGTCAGCACCGATGCGCGTGGAGTAGGCAAATGGACGCGAGGCGCAGGACCCTGCATGCATGCATGCAGCAGCTGCTGCTGCTGGGCGCGGATTGCCTGTCACACAAACTTGCATGCGGTGATCGCCGCGCGTTGGCTTCTCAAGTGCCTGCCTGTCTGCCCCGCGCGCGCTCCGCTGCAATTACCAGCATACCGCGCACGCCGCGTGCTTGACTCAGACTCCTACACACTCCTCTGCGGGCAGCGCATGCAGCTGCTCATAGCTGACCCAATCGTGAATGATTATCTGGGACTCGATCGAGAAGAGCGCGAAGCTGTGCGCAGCGAGGCACCGTGCATCAGTCGGAGCTTTGCAAGCAAGGGTCCCGCGCGCGCGCGCGAGAGTCCGACTGTCTGTGACTGTGACTCTTGATGCGCTTTCTGTGCGTCGAAGCCAAGCCAAGCCCAAAAACTCCACTCAGACTCCAATCTCAGCCCCAAGCCGTGCCGTGCCGTGCAAGATCCACACGAGATTGGCATCCAAAACCTTCAAGTCGTGAGTCTGAGTCAGAGTGGCGACAGTCGTGAGTCGCTTGTGTGTGTGTGCACACTTGGCTCTCACCCTTCATCCCACCTATCTCTCCACTCACGGCTTGCTCCATCCCGGCTCGACATTCACGTCACGAGCGCACGCATCAAAAGGTCAGCTCCAACTCCCTCCTTTCCATACCCTCTTATTGCTCTGAATACCCCCCGCGTCGCGCAAACACCTTGCCCCTCCCCGCCGACGGCCCGCTAGCAAACACGCCGCCTTACCCGGCGTGAGCTGTTTCTCGTCCCTACTCGGAGCTGCTCCAGCCGCAGCCGACTACGCTCTGCGATACTCCGACCCTTGCGCGACAATCCTCGCTTCTGCAAACCGCGTCATCTTTCCAACAGTCACGCGGCTCGACATCGTGCGCAGATCTCTTTCAAATCGCCATCCAATTCAGTGCAGACCACGCAAGCCAAGGCAAGCCTCAGCAAATACGTGCCGGGCCGCCTGTCTCGCGCGGACCTCGTCCTTGTGAAAAAAGAATGGCAACCACGTCCGCCACCGGCGCGCTCGAGCCTCCTCGCGCATCTCCTCAAAGACCGCGCCTGCGTCAAAACACGGATCTCGTAGGCGCAGAACCTCTCGAGCCTCCGAAAGAAAGATCGAGTGCAGAAGGGGAGCCTGCGTCTGCCACATCACCAACATCTTTGCGCTCATACCAGACATCCGGCTTTACAACTCGATTTGGGACTGGATGGATGGCACCCACTGCTTCCAGCTCGCAGTCTGTTGCTGTAGAAGGACACCCTGGCAGAACAAACGGAGAGCGCGGCCAGCCTTCGTCCGATGCATTCATCGACATGGTTCGAAGGTCATCCTCTCAGCAAAGCCACGCCAGAACCCCTTCGCGCCCTCTACTCAGGACGCGCAGCCCATCGTCAAACGGCAGCAAAGCGTCAGCAGATCAACAGCCAGGCTCGCCCATCCGCTCCAAAGCTCCTTCCATCTCCTCCCGTCATTCTCAGAGCCCCAAATCTGAGAGCGTGACGCTGACGATGAGCTCGCCACGCTATACTAGCATGATGACGTCCAGACCGCAGCGTCGCTCCTCCCTGGCACCCTCAGAGGCACCATTGACGCAAGACAATGCAGCTTTGAGCGACATGGCCTACTTTTCCATGCGGGGCAAGGCAGAGGAAAAGGCTGCAAAGGCGGGGAGCTCGAGCAGTGTGGACGCAACATCCGCATGTGGCACAAGCAACGTCGGCACCGTGTCACCTGGCTCAGAAGTCACGCTTGTCCCAATCTCTGAGGATGGCCGATCCTTTCGATTTGTGGAGCGTAGCAGCAACGACGCTTGCGCATCTTTGGCAAACACACATGCGCATTCGCGCAGTCGCAGCGATGCGGCTGCCAATAGGACTTCAATGAAGGCTGCTTCTGTCCAATCATGGCTCAAAAAGACCACGGATGTTGGCGACGACGACGCAAAGGAAGGTGGTCATGCCCGCGACCCGTTGAGCGCATTGCCTGGAGAACGTCACGCTGCACATCGAAGGGACGGCGACCCAAAAGACCTTGATGATCGTCGTGCGTCGGATGGAAGTGCAGGGATCAGCATAGGAAGACGCGGCTACTCGAGTTCCTCGCAAGACAACTCCTCTGCGGATTGGATGTCGACAGACTCGGCCTCTTCCGCTTCCTCTCTTCATCCCGCAGCGCTCTCGCCTCATGATCTTCGGCAAGACGCGGGCGACGGCTCCTCTTGCCCCGCTCTTTCCTCAAGTCCGGGTCTGACGGACGCCGGAGATGTGAGCACCAGCGATGCGCTCACTGAAGCTTCATCCCTACCTACGCCTAGCTTCTGCGATGGGCTGGAAGTCGACAAGGACCCGCTACACACCATCGAGCGTCTGCATCTCGATGACGCGTGCGACAAATGGGAAGTGCACAAATCGAGCAGCCACGCTATGCCTGATTCGATGCTTGCGACTCGTGTTCGCCCTGCTCTCAGCTGAGCGTGTTTGGCGCTCCTCTGGTCTGCCACTACTCCGCGCCCTTTCTCCAACGAACCGAACGACTTTGCAACGAAGAGTACGAAGAACTTGGGAATACTATACACGTCACCATTTACTCTCACTCCAAGTATACACAACAGTTCCGCGCGCAACATGAATGGGAGTGGTCTCGATCGACTCTTGACCACAGTTTCATTTTGGGAATGCTCTCATTCGCATGCACGCAAACATATCAGCAGCCGACAATTTGTTTAATACACGCATACACACTCGTCATTGGCTTCAGTATCTCGCCATCTGCCTCTAATCGCGATGCTACATGAGTTCTCGCGGGAATGTGAATCAAAATGTGTTAGGACGGCAAAGCTCTCGCGTGATGCTCTGTCTGGTCTTTGTGCGTGCTTGCTTTCTGGGCGAACCTGTACTCGGCCGATAAAGCGGTCGTTCCGCGGGGCAGCCCGCAATTTCCGCAAGTCTGTGAGTGCTGCAGCTATACAGCAAGACCATGCTGCGCGCGCGCGCCGGGGTTTCAAACAACACATATTCCGCGCTGATGTGCCGCTGCTTTGGTCATTTCACGATTCAACTCACGATTGAGATTGGTGGAACTCGCGCACGAGAGCAGCTAGGCTGTCGTGTAGCAAGCAGCCTAGGGTGGGATCCTCGTAGCCTATGCCTGCCTTACCAACCCAACCGCTTAGGGGGTACGGGTCTGTCCTAACTCAAGACTCGCAATGAAGGGGCGCGCTGCCCGCCCGCCCGCCCGCCCATTGCCTGACGCCTCTGTGACTTGCCTCACCACGTGCAGCGGGACCTCCACGCCCGTGCCACTGCAGCCTGCTGGCTGGCTGGCTGGCTGGCTGGTAAGCGGAAGACCGATGCATTCTCCGACTAGAGATGAGATGGGGGGGGGGGGGGGGCAAGAAAAAGGGGAAGAAGAGGGGCGGGTGAGGTGAAGTGTGAACGCACGAGGTGGTCAGGTCTCGCCAGGCCCTTTCCAACTTGATTGGGAGGGGAGTCACGGGCTCACGATCTATCGATCGACTCACTCACACTTGTCGCGCTCAAGCCGCGCGTAACCAAGTCGTGAGTCGTGAGTCTGATCGAGCAATTCCGCCTAGCCTGCGGCAATCGATGTCGGAGTGCAGTGCAGTCACGAGTGCAGCGCAGCGCAGTGCAGTGGTGAGTGCGGTGCATACATTCGAGCGGCAGCTTCGTGCGGGGCTCCACTCGTGACTCTCGGAAAGTTTCTCTTGTCATGCAGCAGCCAGCCAGCGAGAGCTTGGACTCGGGCTGGCTAGCGCCTTGAAGCTTTCATTCGCTCGTCATCAGTCGTGACGTCCGTCCGCAATCTCTCACAGTGCGGCTCACCACTCACACTCACGGCGCACGGCACGGCTCACGACTCGCAGCAGGTCGCTCACTGAGACTGTAGCTCGTGATAGGTGGGGAATCGGCGCCTGACGCGGTGACATGCAGATGCAGGCATGCACAGCACTCACGACTCGCGCCACTCATGATGACTGCACCTCTCGCGAAACGAAAAAGTGTCCAAGCAGAGTCCCACCTCGCCATTCTTCCGGTCCACCTTTCCCCCACGTAGGTCTCGATTCGCGCTAAATCCCCGACGCTGGCTGTCGTCCATGGGCGGAACTTAAGACCGGTACCTCGGTGGGTCGACAGATGATGAACAAGCTTGCAAACCAGTTGCGGCTCATCTCCTCACGACAGCAGTCTCTACAAGCATCGGGGCGGAATTTTAGGATCTTCTCATTCGCGGCCCAAGTCCTGACTCTGGCTTCTCATGCGGGAGCGGACTTTTTACAGCGAGCGCAATGAGGGCGCGACAGCCACGCTTTCTACTGTACTACTACACTTTGCGTGCAAAAATATGGAAGAAGCAAGCCGAATGCCCTTGCCGTGCTCTCGCTTCCCCGGATCGTCATGTGGGTCTTTGCCCTGCAGCCGATGTGCGCCGCCATCCTCTGCTGGTGACGCCGACCTGGCAAATTTAGGCACGATGAAAAGGTTCGCCGTCGGCTACACCTTGACACACTTGTATGATCCTCACACGCTACTGTTGGCCATTTAAACACAGGCGCTTGCGCGCCACTTGGTCTCCCCTCTCCCCCATCCTATTCATCTCTCTCCACTGCTTTTTGCCCCCCATTCCCCTCTGCATCTGCTTCGTTCCGTATCCCCGTGGATTGAGTCGGCCAACAATTTGACCTTTCCCCCTTCAGCCCTCCACTCTGCTCGTCCCTTCATTTCAGCGTGCCTGTCAAGCCCTTGGACACCCGACCATCTACCCTCTTGCCTCTTCTGCAGCTTTCGCTTTCTGCACCATGAAATTTACAACGTGCGGCCTGGCGCTTGTCGCCATCCTCGCCGCTGCAGCTTCCGTCGATGCGGCGTCCATCGAACCGCGCTTGCTCGGTCGTCTAAAGTACCCTCAGCCGTCCGTCGACCCCTTCTACAAGGTTCCTGATAATATCGGCACCTATGCGAATGGAGCGATCATCAGAGAGCGCGATGTTACGAGTGATCTGGCCTTGGGCGTGGATTCTCAGCTCTTTTCGAAAGTCTACCAGCTGCTTTACCGTTCGCAAACTGGATCGAACCAGCCCGACGCAACGGTCACGACGGTCTTCAAGCCAAAGAACCCAAAAAAGGGAGTACCTCAGATCGTTGCTTACGCCGCCTTTGCTGATACGGCGGCAAAGGACTGCGCTAGCTCCTACGCACTCATCAGAGATTCCGGCAGTCAGCAGGGCGCCGTGCTCGTTTCTCAAGCGCCGTACATCAATGCTCTGCTTCAAAAAGGCTACTACGTAAGTCTATGCGGTTCGTCGATGCGCTTGGGGCAGAAGCTGACAAGTCGATGTTCGTGGACCCGTGCACCCCAAAGGTAAGCGTTCCTGATTATCAAGGGTCCCAAGCCGCCTTCATCGTCGGCCCTCAAGAGGGACGAGCACATCTGGATGGACTTAGAGCGCTGCTGAACCACAAGCCGACCCTTTCAGACCCCACCGGCTACCAAGCCGTCATTGCCGGATACAGCGGAGGCGGCCACGCGGCCGCTTGGGCGATGCAGTACCGCAAAGAATACGCCTCCGAGCTCAACATCATCGGTGGATCGTACGGCGGAATCCCCGTCAATCTCACCGCCACGCTCGAGATCTTGAACAAGGGACTTTTTGCTGGATTCGGACCCGCCGGCCTGGCAGGTGCGGCAAACGCCTACCCTGAAGTTGAAAATTACCTCCTCCAACAGCTCAAGCCCAACGGAACGGAAGCTTTCAAGTTTCTTCGTTCGGACCAAGGATGCATCGCTGGCGAGTTGGGCTACTTTGCGTTCAAGGACTACTACTCGTACGTCAAAAAGGGAGCCGCGGCGCTGCAAGACCCCATCCCTGTCAAGTATTTCGAGATCAACAGGCTCGGATCTCGAGGAGCGCAGGATTTGTTGGGGCCCGAGATCCCAGTCTACATCTACCACGCTCGCAACGACGAAGTCATCCCTCGTCCGCCCGTCGACGACTATGTCAAGTGGCAATGCGCTAACGGAGCGCGCATCGAGTACTCGCTCTCCGACTTGTCCGAACACGCGACGGAAACGCTGATCGGTGTGCCTGGAGCTGTGGACTGGATCAACAAGGTGTTCGAGGGACGATTGAACCAACCCAAATGCGTCCAGAGCCAACACTCCATCTTGAGTCTGACCAGTTACGGTGCTGAACCCATCCTCGGTACCAAGGCCGCCAATCAGCTGCGCGCCTTGCTCCCGACCTTTACTCTGAGAAAGCTAGCGGGCCTCAAGTGATCCCGCTCGCCGCTCTCTCTCTCTCTCTCTCTCACCGCCCCTTCCTTTCTTGGCCGCCTTTCTCCCTTCACCTCACGCTCATTGCGCTCTAGCCGGTATGCTCTTGCTCGTCTTCGTCGCACCCCATGCTTTGACGGTCCTTGTTCGCACCTCCTCGTCTGCTCTGGAAGTGCAATTAACAATGTAAATCCCTGATCCGAGTTGCGCGCCTCGCCGTTCGGCGCAGCGTGCAAAGGTTGCTTGTTGGTAGCCTGCCGAATGGGGTGAAGTCAGGATCAAGGAAATTGCGATTCTTGCAATCCGCTATATTCGTGATTGACGATCGATGTCTCTGGCCGACGGCTTTCCTTGAGCACGTGCCGTGCCGCCCGCGTTCGATGTGGAACGGTGCTGATGTGCATCATTCACATTTGGCTGTGGTGAAGGAGCTAGCTGCATGGGCATGGTGCCATCGCTGCTGGCTCAGCAGCGTGGCAGGGGGGTGAAGCGCTGCTGATGCATACGAAGCTCCGCGCGCGCGTTGGCCCCCTTGCCATGCCGCGACTTCATGCCCAAACCCCCACCTATCACGTATGGTACCTATACGGTTCCGCTATGCGTGCGTGCTACATCTGATGCTGCCGCGAACTCAAATAGCGCGCGCGTCACGCGCACGCGCACGCGCACGCCTTGGTTTGCTCACATCCACCACTCGTGACTTTGCCTGTGCGATGCGCACGCAATCCATCAAGATCAACCTTGCCCGTTCTGCCCTTGCGAAGGGGCACGCCACGACGGAACTCACGAAGCATAAAGTTCCACCGTGGCTCATGCAGCAAAAAAAAAAAGCATGGCGAGCACGACCGGTGAACTTTGACAGGCAAGCACAAAAAAAAGGGGGGGAGGGGGGGGGATGGGGGGGGGACTCTTATCGCATCGTGCTTGCTCAACGTCGCGCGCATAGCACGCAGGATGGGGGCAGCATCATGGAGAAGAAACGGCCCCTCTCCATTCTCCCAAGCTTCGGGTAACGCGAGCTGGGGCTCCGCCGCCGCCGCCGCCGCCGCCGCCGCTGCTGCTGCTGCTGCGCAAAGCTCATCTCGAAACGTTGCATGGAAGCGGAAGGTGGCCGCCGACTGAGCCACGAGCGGGACCGCCTTCATGTTCAAGCATCAAGGCAAAAGTCACGACTCGAGCGGGTCTACTCATGCTGAATATCCGCGCGGCGGCCTCGACGTCGGTTGCTGCAGGATTGTATGCGACGTGCGGGCCACGCGACGATGAAGCGCACCCGCCCCACCGATACCCGGCTCGATCGATGCCAGGAGATGAGGAATGCGCGCGCCGTTGAAGGGAATGAAATAAGCCTGCCGCCTGTGCGTCAAATCGCGCATTCAGAGAGGGCCGCATTCACGATTGCCTGCGCTGCTCGTCCTACACGTCGTCGCGCACTACTGCGTATCCCGAGCGCGTGTACATCGCTCGATCGAGATGCGTGACCGCACAGCTCGATCACGGCTCATCTTTACCGCTATAGCTCCGCGTTCCAGGCATGCTAAATCGTATTTGGTATGTACACCCGGCAGCATTCACATTCGATTCAACTCAATTCAGTTCACGCTCGTCATTTGCTCACGTCCGTCCGCCTTCACTCATGAACGCATCTCATGCGCACGCAGATATACATGAGAGGCAGCATGCAGCTATGAGGCATGCCTGCCTGCCTGCCTGCCCGCCCGATGCTCATCCATGGTGGATCACACCTCACCCCCATTTGCTGGCGTCCCGCGCATTTGCATGCCTGGCCTGGCCTGGCCTGGCCTGGCATGGCATGGCGGCGGCGGCCCATGGATGCGTGCGCATGTACGTGTATGCGATGCCGAGTGCAACGGAGATGAGCGCAGCCATGAGCGAGAGCAAAGTCTTGCACACACTGCACAACTCGTGACTGCGGGGGCGACTGTGACTATACTCACCTCTACGCGGCGATTCTACTCGTGATTGACTGCGCGCGGCCCGCCATCGCTGGCTCGCTGGCTCGCTGCCTCCCATCAAGCTCAATCACAATCACAATCACACATCCATAAGGAGCAGTCATGAATCGCTAGCTGCTGCGCCTTATTGATTGCGATTCAGCAGCGGATGATGTGATACGCGGCGTCGCGCGCGCAGCTAGCGATCTTATATCATACGCAGCATCATCAGTCGCGAGTCGTGAGTCTTGAGTGTCAGTCGTGAGTCACGAGTGCTGGGAATACGGCCACGAGTCATGCAGCAGCTCTTAACCCGGCTCGTAAAACGTACTCTATTCACGCCTCCCGGCTGCGCCTGGTGCTGATCAAAAGAATACTCAACGGCGAACGGCGAACGGCGAACGGCGAACGGCGAACGGCTCGTCCTGCAGACTTTTGACTTTGAGTCTGCCGCTCCATCGCTGCTGCTGGCGTCACTCCTCTGGCGTCACACCTCAACCTTTAGTTGTCTCTCCATCCCGATTGACTGTGCTCTTCCAAAGCACAACCCTGCATCCACCCTTGCATCCACCAAGCAATTCCTCTTCCATCTCTGCCTCTCTCTTCACATCAATCCATCGCGACGCCACGCTACACACACGCGAAGCAAAAGAAATGTCGAGCACGACACAGCAAGCGCATCGCAACAACAGCAACGCTGCAGCGGGTGAGTGTATGCCTGCTTGATGCAGATCATTCTCTTCACTACTCCTCTCCCTTCCTATCCCCGCTGACTCGTGACTCCAATCCTTCCCCTTTCTGCTGCGAACGCCCAACGCGCATCCTCCCTCTCCCTCTTGACCTGCCTGTTTGCTTCGTCCAACGCAAACGCTAAAAAGGTGGCAAGGCTACCTTGACTCCCACAGCCATCGAAGATGTGCACAGCGCACAGCAGCTCGAGCTCACTCTCAGCATGCCAGCGCCGGCGGGCAACCAAGCCAATCGACCAGGCTCAGCTTCTGCCATCGAGTCCTTTGTCACTGCAGACGGCACGGACACGGGCGACACTCCAGCCGGCGCTGCACAGGCCACCTCTGCGGATCCCGATACCCATGCCGATGCTGCTGACGCCACCGCCTCCTCCGCCAAGCCGCTCACTGCCTCCAACGAGCAGCCACCTGAAGTCACGATCGACGATGCCACGGACGATGAAGCCACTGAAACCAAAAGGGCTCACCTTGCTACTCCCACTGGACGCCGCAGCGAAGCGCAGCCGCACGCTTTGCAAGATGCGAAGAGCAAACGCAAGACGCAGAGCGATCAGGATGTTGACATGGCAGGCCACGTCAAAGATGACAATTCTCACCGCAAGAAGGATGTGAAATCTTCTCACGCTGTTCCATCTGTCACTGAGATATTCGGTAGCATCAGACGCAGCATCACCGCTCCCTCTACCAGCAAGAGGGCCTCGGTTGCGGATGCAGCTCTACCAAACAGCCCTAACGAAGCGAAACGCACCGCGCTACCAGCTGCACCAATCGAGCCAAAGCTCGAAGCGGACGCAGCCAAGAGCGCAAAGAATCCTGATGCCAAAAAGAAGCGCCGAGAGTCGCTGATGCTACTCACTCGCAAGATTGGCGGGGCTCTAAACAGCCCTACCGGCAAAGACGCGGACAACCTGGCTCTGGACACGAAGACGAAAGGTCAGCAGGATGCGCGGGCCTCGAAGAGCTCCGCTCAACATCGCGAGACGCCAAAGCCAAAGCTTGCTGACGAAGCCGCCGCTAGCCAGACTCTAGCTTCGGCGCAAATGGCCTCGGTGCCGGGTCAGGTTTCGAAGCAGCCCATCGTCACTCCCATCCCACTCGAGCCAAGCTCGCAGCTACCCCCGCTACCGGGGCCTGATCTTGGAATTCAGCCTACGGATCCCATCGTGGCACCTGGCGAGCCGCGAGAGTCCACGTCGAACACGCTGCCTCCGCTTCCGGGACCTTTTCTGGGCCCACCACCCCCTGCCCTCATAGCAGCGGAAGCCAAAGCCAAAGCTCTGTACGGACAGCTCAAACGTCGAATGAGCGTCGTATTTGGAGCCTCGCCTACCCAGCACCACCCTGCAGCTGCATCGACGGTGGGACCGCAGCCGGCTGCGCAAGGAGCCAAGGAAGATGCCCAGTCTGCAGGCAGCGCGCTTCTTACGTCCGGAGACGCGGGTAAAGCGATCATTTTGAACGCTGACGGATCTTCGCAGGTGGTGCAAGCTACGACAAAGGGAGAGGGGGAACCCAAGATCAAGCAAGCGCCCTCGGCTGGTGGTCGAGCCGAGACGAGCGATGCTGCACACGCTCAGAAGGACGAGAAGTCGTCCAGTTTCAAAAAGTCCAGACCCGCGACGCTGTCCAACAGCTTTAGGCGTCTCGCCTCGCACCAAATGGCGACGCCCGGAGCTAGCGACGCGCTCTCAAAAAGTGTTCCAAAGCACAGCGGCAAAGAAGTGGGTGAGCATGCGCACGCGGCGCGAGCACAAAGTGACCACGTAACGGCAGGGAGCAATATGCAGAGCGGTGTACTCAAAGACGAGCATGCAATGGTCTCCGCGCCTCTCTCGACTGGGCAAGTGTCAGAAGGGCAGGACAATATGCTGGCGACGTTCGGCAAGCTGCTTCATCGTCCGCTCCCGCACACGCCCAAAGCGAACGCAAGGGGTGAGGCTGATGCTGAGAGCGCCAACGACGCAGACAAGCCGGCTACCCTGAATGCTCGTGGGGTTTCGCAGCGACGTTCCAAGGACAAGAGCAACAAGAGCACGCTTGCTGGCAGTGCTAGCGTCCTTGGGGCGTTCAGGAGCAAGTTGGGACAGTACAGGGCACCCACCGGCCCTGCTGGCTGGTCTCATTCGCCAAAGACTGCAGCTCCTGCCACTGCGTACGCGAACGGCAAGGGCGCACAGGGCAAAGTCGCCGCGGCGAAGGGGCAAGAAGCTGCGAAGCATGCGTCCAAGAAGGACGGTCAGAATGCCAAAGAGGACGCCGAGGTCAAAGATGCGCACAATTCGACGTCGTCTAGCAATGCAGGCAACCCAGGCGCCAGCGCTGTCGAGGCCAAGCCTTACGATTTGGGTGATGACTCAGAGGGGAAGCAAGTCGAGGCAGACGTGCAGGAGTCCGACGCTATCGAGCCCCGAGCGGTTGCTGGAAACACAGCGGCGCAAGCAGACCGCGAAATCAAGGCATGAGCTTTCCTGCTCTTTGTCCTCGACGGCTTCTCCTCCCTTCGGAATCGCGTCGCGTGCAAGTCAATTTAGTCGTCGGTCTGATCGCCACAACACGACGTCAAAAGTCAACAACCCTGCTCTTCGCTCTTTCGGCTTGCCTGCTGAGGAGACGTGCTCAAGGTGCCTCTGAACTTCCGCTGCAGCACTTTGCTAAATCGTCTACAGATATCTGCTTCGTCTCCGAGCCTCGCGTGTATACCTGCCATAGACTTTTCTCCCCCCTCCATCGATTGCTTGCTTCCCGGCTACCATTAATACCCTGCTCGGCAGACACGTCTTTGACTCTTTTCCCCACCCACCCGCTCTCGTTCATTGCGATGCACGATGACTGAAACGCCCTACACGTGGTCGCGATGCGAGAATCGATGATTGGACGTTTGTGCATCCGTTGCGATGCTACATGCGCGCGCGAGGCTCTGGGCCAGAGAGATGGCATACAGTCCACTGCTGATGCGTGATTGTCTTCAAAGTATGTGAAAAGAGTGTGGGTGCGCCAATCGAGGTGCTGAGGATTGCGAGGGTGGGGCTCCTACAAGCTGCGCCAATGGACAGGCGCTAGAGCGAGAAGGCAATTGAAAGCTTCGTCTCGATGAGGCATGTCCGACACCTGATACGTGAGCTGCTCGGTGGCAAGAGGCGCAGGCAAAATCAGGGGCTTGGTCAGCTTGTCCCTTTTCCCGTTTGCGAAGACGCAGGCAAAGACACTTTGCGTGGTTGGGAAGCAAGTCGGACACACACCCCCTCTGCTCACCTTGCGATTCCTCAATGAAATGCGGAGGCTGCCTTCATCAGCTGCGTTCGGATTCGCGATTTTGCTCAGGCATGCCAAGCTTTCCAATCGCACGTCGAACGAGGTGCGAGCTTGTGCGCTGTCCACGTCTTGCATGGTGATGGGTGTGGCAGCTTTGCTATTCGACTCGGACTCGGACAGCGGTCGACCGCTTGCGCTTTGCAGGTAGACGAAAGAGAGGCGAGTCGAGGTGATGCGCAAGCGACCCATGATCCCTTCGTGCGTGGCTCGAAAGTAGGTGGCGGCCGTTTGAGAGCGATCGTCGAGCTGCTGCTTGATCAGACGCAGCTCTTGGACCTGAACCTGAAGCTGATGAAGCTTTTCATCCGTGGCCTGTCCCGCTGCGTCCATAGCCAGCGCACTGCGCTCCGCGCTGCTCCAGCATTCCCGAGTGGAAGCTCGGATTCGAAGCAATTGGCACGCGTGCTGCGCGCGCGTAGGCACACCAGCCAGCAGAAACGCAAAGGGATTGTACCAGGCAGGATCAACCCACTCTGGCTTTTGTTCGATGATCGGCCCGAGCGCAAAGAAGGCCAATCCCAGCAAAAGACCGGGCAAACGGGACAAGATGGACGGGCTCAAAAGGAGGGAGGGCAGCAGAGTGCAAAGAGCGAGAAAGAGCAAGGTCCTAAACGTCGCGGCTGGAGAACGCCAATAGGCAAAGTTGACCAGCCGTTCGTGCAGATCCGACAGCCCGTTCACGACCTTTTTCAGGTCCTGAGCGTTCGAAGCTATAGCGTGATCCAGCGACCCCGCTTCGGCTCCGGCTTCCGTAATCTGGACAAGCTTTGTCTGTCTTCGAGTCTCGACGCTGGTAGATGCATGGGGTGGAGAGAGGCCACGCAGCCTCAGCGTGAGGAGGGTGAGTGTGGCAAGGCTAGCAATAAGAAGCACTCCCTGTTGCCAGCACACGATGTAGGCTGCTGCACAAGTGCCGCTACGGATGTAGCTGTCCCACCTCCACAAGGAACGAAGCGTGTTGAACGTGCTTTGATAGACCGGCAACGCGGTCGTGTACAGGCGCTCACACTCGGCTTTAAGCGAATCGGCGGAAGCGACGGTGGAATGCTCCTGTGCGCGCTTGACGACGCTGGCAGACCGAGGTGCCCGAATACTGAGCATCCTTGGTGGAGATAGGAAGGAGCAGAGGGCAGTGATGTACGCAATTGCAAGACCAGCATAATCGATTTGGCCTGTCGAGGAATCCCGCCATTCTTCCAGCGTGGGCAGATGCATCAGGTCGCTAGACAGCTCAGGAAGTCCGTCCGCTCTGACCTCGATGATGTCCTTTCCAAATTTACTCAAAAAGTAGTCGACGTCCAGATCGTCTGAGCTTGCAGGTGAGATCGAGGGCACGTCATCATCCGAGGTGTTCACATTGACCTGCAGCGCGGTTGGTGGGACTTGCCGCGACTCGTCGCCAAGACCATCACCGGCAGGAGCAACTTCATCCTCAAGATCTTCGACATCCGACTCGGATGACACAAAGTCCGACACAGGCTCTGCACTGCGTTTCCTGCCCAGCAACGCGCCCGTGGAGCGTCTACCACGTTGTTTTGCATTTCCATTTTTGGTCTTGTTAGCAGGCGCCGAAACTTGGTCGGAAGGCTCCGCGGTGATGGTGGGGGTGCGAGACAATGTGGGCGTTCGGCGTGGCGTGCGAGCGCTATCGTCGATCGTATCGACGCTGCGAGCATCGTCATCGTCATCCTGATCCTCTCGGCTCGCCCTTGGCGGCCTGTCTGACATCTGAGTCAACAATCCAAGGTGTCGATCCAGAGCGTGATGGTCAATGGTGTGCGCATCATCCTCATCATCATCATCGTCGTCGTCATCCCGCCTGCTGTCGTCATCGTTGCTCGCTATCGAAGCCCAGTCGCTGGCGTCATCCTCCAACGCGACTACTCCCCTGGCATCACCGACGCTCCGAGCGCCCCGCAAGGGTTCACGGCTCTGGTCTAGAAGCGAGACTTGCTGTGGACTGATGATGGTGTGCTTGTGCGAATCAAAGACTGGATCGAGCAAAGACTCCGCGTCCCCATCGCGATGATGAGCAGCATTGCCCTGGAAATTGACGTGACCCTCGAAGTCGTTGTCGCTACGTTGAGGCTCGATGTGCAGCTCAAAGTCTCGCAGTGAAGGCACGCCGCTGCTTTCACTAGCCCAAGAATCTCCATCCACTTCTGCATCGTCGTCGTATTGAGAAGCTATGGTCGCGGGCGTCGCACCTCGCGCTTGCAGCAGAGCTTCGCGCCTGCTTGGAGATTGCTGCACCACAGAGGAAAGCGAAGCCAGGGGTGTGATGACGCCAGATTTAGGTGAATCTGGAGATGCGGGAGAGAGGAGTGCTGCCTTGCTCTCTGTTGCCACTGCGCGGTGTTCACCTTTCGCGAAGCTGCCGTCACTGTGCTTACTCCCAGTCATCTGCACGCTGTGCAATTCGCTGGTGTTGTCCGAAAAGATGGAATTGCCATCTCGTGACGAAGACCCTTCTCCGCTGGTGTAGTCCAGCGAGGTCTGCCTGTGGCTCAACGAGCTGTCCGTCGATTCCTCGGAATAGCGGACAGGCATGGGAGCGATGTCGCTGTAATGTCTCGACTCGGAGTCTGGCTGCTGAATGGGCCATGGTGCTGCCAGGCCTGCGCTCTGATGGCCGGATCCTGCGACTTGCGAGGCATCGCTAGCGCCAAGCGCCTGACGGTGAGTGGGGTCATCATAAGAGATGCCCCTCTCATTGCTGCTTGCAGACCCTGCATCTCCCTGCACCATCTCGACATCGGAAGCGGGCCGATGTCCGTCGCTGCTGCCCGAGCGTTGACTGATGGGTCTCGACCGGAAAGCTTTTCTGAGCAAGCCGACGCCCTTGCCCTCCTTTTGAGCCTTTTTTGCTGCTTCCAGAGCGAGACCGTACTCTTCCAAGAATGACCGCCGCTGCGCGTCATCCAGATTCTCGAGCTGAGGGGCCACATCTAGAGGAGCCGTGGGTCTGTCTGGCAGCTTGAGCTCCTCTTCCTCGTCAAGACCCCGACCCTCGCCTGCGCCTGAAGCCGAGCTCGCGTCAGATGCCTCGCGCCTTTGACCTTTGGCCTGCTTTCTCCTGCTCGATTTGCTGCCATAGTCGATTTCTCGTTGTATGCCGACGTCCGAGTCGGAAATCAGGCTTGCCGGCCGAGGTCTGCTGCTGCTCGACGTCGCAGCCGAGACGGTGCGAGACCGTTCGAGCAGAGGGGAAGGGGACAAGACGGCTGTCGGGCCATCCGTAATCGATCCTGACCTGGCTTTGCCGACAATCGCAGCATTATTTGCGCTTGGCGTCCTTTTCGCTCCAGGAAAAGCCTTGGAGGTGACTGGACTAGAGGGTCTGAGGCTGCCAGAGCGAGCAACCTTTTTGCCGTCGCTGCGATTCGATAGCGGATTGTCCACCTCGATGCCCGGAGAGACGACATGCAAATTGTTCCACGGATCGTACTCGATGTAACTGGCCGGTCTGCCAGACAGCGCTCCCATAGCGCTATTGGCGATCAGACTTGCGGCTGATGATTTTTTGCGAGAGGCGCCAGACTCTCTAAAGCTGCTGCTTGGAGACATGATTTGGGACACAGGAGGACTGGTGGGAAGCGCAGATACGAAACGAGGAGCGCCTTGAGGAGCCTGACTATGATTTGGTGATGGCAGGGTGATGGATGGACTGCCTGAGCTGCCCACGCTGCCACTGCTAGAATCGCCCATGATCGAGGGAGCCTCTTGGGCAAAACTGACGGAAAGGCGGCGCGAGTTGCGGGAGCGGACCGTCGCGACACCATCGTTCGGACCGTTGCTGCTGCTCCCACCCTCCGTTGAACCCTCCACCGAGCGCTGGGCGTCCAAATGACGACGTTCGCCATCCCGCTCTCGATCTACCTGCGTCGCATCGTCATAGAGCTCCATAGCCATGGCGATGCGGGAAAAAAAAGCTCGAGGGAAGAGATGGTACGCTGCGCTGAAGAAGGGTATCGCACTGTAGAAAGTGTCAGCGCTGGACGCGACTCGATGACAGGTGGAAGAGGCATTGGAAGAGGTGCGAGTGCTGCACCTCACACACCCCGGATTCGATTCTTGTGCTCGACTCATCACAGAACTCATCGGCCACCCACCACCTCAAGAAGCTTCGCATTCACAAGTCGAGTCGGCCGCCGAGGTTTGCTCCGCATGCACTGACCTGCAAAGGTTCGCATAGCGTGTAGGTACCTACCTACAGCTTCCCATGGTACCGCACCACTGACAGCACAAGCAGAAGCATGTCCCAGCAGCAGCTCTGTATCCCCACGGCTGCGCGAAATCACGAATCGTGCGAGGCCAGGCGACGGTGCAGAGCAGCCCGCGTGTGAACAGCCACGAGTGGAGTCCGCTCCTGCCGCACTTGGACAGACAGGTGAATAGACCCGCAGCTGCCGGCTTTGTCGAATCACACTGCTCGCATCGTGAGTGTGACTGCAGCCATTTGGCCAGTCATTGCTTGGCTTGCTCAACAGCGAGTGGAAAGGCGACCGCGCTACTGCTCGGGCGGCAATTTGCACTCCGGCCCCCCCCGCCGTTTTGAAATTTGTGGGGGCGGAGGTGGGTGAAGGAGCAGCAGAAGCTACAGCAGCAGAAGCTACAGCAGCAGAGGCGTTTGAGCCAGAGCGGGACTTTTGGCCAGCAGCAAACAGTCACCGCACGCACGCACGCACGCACGCAAGCACGCCCGCAGCATGCGGGGAACAAAAACAGAAAAAATCACGAATCACCAATGTGAAAGTGAATCAAGGCAGTCTTCTCGGGACGCGATCAAAACGTGAGCGTCCCGCTCATGGTCACGGTCACGGCGGAGGCTCTGGTAGGCTGAACCGGCACGCTAGGTGGATTGCCACTGAACCGAGCGTGCTTGCCAAGCACTCATGTACGGGCACGCACGCCTTCCTGGCGAGAAGCGCTAAGAACGACTGTTGAGCTGAGAGAGGACCAGGTCGCCTCGGCACACCGTACTGCCGCAACCTTGATCACATGTGACTATTGATTTGTTTGTTGCACGAGCAGGCTTAGCACAGAGTACTCACGTTGGACGATCATTATCATTGCAATCCAAAAGGGCGACGTGGCGCTGGTGAAGCCGCAGACTACGGGTGCCCATTGCTCGGAAGCAAAGCTCTACCATAGCGCGCCGCTTGACTACTCGTCCAAGTGGCAAGAAGCTCTGATTGCAGCTCAAGACGTAGTGATCTCGACAAGCAGCCCGCGCGCGCCTTTTTGTGTGCATGCATATCATCTGCGCTTCAAGTCCAGCGAAGATGCCTAGGTCCCACTTTCCCTTTTAATGATCCAACCTAATCGTCTATCTACTTGTAGGGTGGTCCAAGAATATTTCTCCACTGCTCCAATACGACCTGCGCGTTAGTTAGGAAGGAGCGTGAGCCGACATGGCAGTTCAGGAATGGAAAATGCGAGCACCGCCCTGAACTCAAACTCACCTCGACAACCAGCAGTAGCACACCACCTCCGGGTGCCAATCGCAGCACCTTTGGTGTGAAGCCTTTGTAGAGGGCCGAGAAGCCTTCTTCTCTGGCGACTAGAGCCATGGAAGGAAAGGTCCAATTGTACTTGCGAGGAACACCGGGAACGTTGGGTGTATTCTCTGCTCAGAGCAAGGCCGGCGGGCATGTCAGTAATCTGCCAGAGGAAGACTCCGGCACATGCGGACAGACTCACGAATTCGGCTCTTTACCACATCAGCAGGAGTGTTGAGTGCAGTTCCAACAAATCCACCAATAGCACCGGAGATGAAATTGTTCCGCAATTCTTGTGCTTTGTTCTCTGCTGGGGGCATCATCGCTCTCGTGGACTGTATCACTCCAAAGTAACCGCCATTCCACAGCACATGCCTCCAAAAGGTGGATTCGAGACCAGCATAGAGACCCAGCAGACCGTCTGCTTTGACGATCTTGCCAACTACGTCCATGGGTCCGGTGTAGAGATGCGATTGCGCCTTGTCCCTGATTTGAGGACCAGGAGCAGTGCATGAGGGGCTGGCTGATCACTTGAATCGGAGCATTCGGTAAGCTCGCACTCACTGCAATCTGATCTTGACCAGCTCAAAGGGCACGACGACGACACTTTCCGTAGCTCCGGCAGCACACCCAGTCAACGTAGCGATACCCCGACTAGACTTTTCCTGTCCCGCGATGCCTCTGAACGTCTTGCCCCAGTAGTCGTTGGCGCTGAGCGAGCAACGAGCAAAAGGGAAAAAGCAAGAGGAAGCAATGCATCAGTCAGGTCAGAGCTAGCTGCTTGTCAAAGAGCTGCGGACTTACGCGAACTTGACTGCTCGCTTGGGAGCTTCGAGCATGAGAGGAGGCACGAGGCCACGGTAAAGGCGTCCCGCACTGTTTCAAGATGAAAGATTGGGTCACATTCAGGATCTGATCTGCGAAATAATCAGCATGCCTGTGACATTGCACCGCTCCCTGGAGCGACGGGCAGCGTATGCCATGCGTTGCCCAAGCATCCACCTCTACCGCTGCGTTTCGACGACGAGCTGCGATGCCGCTTCTAGTCGCGTGGTTCAGCTTGCCTGCACTTTTGCCCACTCACCCTTCGCTAGCAATGATCTTTCTGAAAGCATCCATCATGCCATTGTACCTGTCCGCAGCTGGCGTACTGGAGTTCTGAAGCTGAATGCGCGTCTTGACGACATCTGCATGAAGGGGGAGGTGCGGGGAGGACATTGCGTTAGGCCTCGATGCTGCCCAGCAAGGGGGAGGATCGCGCTGAGTGAGGGGAGTTGGTTACAAGACGATACGCACCGAGAGGATAGAGACACAGCAGCTCCGTCACTCCTGCGATGGCACCCGCAGAGAATTGGGCATAGAATGGGAGCGCTGCGGGTAGGGCGTGACGGCAAGAGGCACAGAGGCGGTCAGCAAGATTGCAAAGTAGATGCGGACACAGACGTGGGCTGCTCGAGCAAGCAGCAAACAAGCAGCGCGCTGTTTGTTATCGCCCATGGTCACCGCATCGAGTCCCTCTCTGTATGCTCGTGGAGTGCGCCTCTTTCAGCGTGCTGCGCATACACGCCTGATTGAGAGGCAGCATCGCTGATCATTGGCTGCCCTGAGACCAAGCACCCGCACAAAGATCTCCTTCACATTGCACCCTCCATCGCAATACATGCATCTGCAGCCAAAGCGATCCTGCCTACGCACGCTTTGGCTTGGAGCCGGCCGGGGCTGTAGGCGCGGACATGTCGATCCAGTCGTGAGCGGGTTGCGCAGTGTCCAGTCGTGCTTGTGTAGTGCTTGTATGCGACTTCAGGATTGGCTTGGCGGCGAATCAGAGCGGTAGGTGTGGGAGATGGGGGTCAAGACGGAATGTTGATCGTGCCAAGCCCAAAGAGGGTGCGAGGTGTGAGCGCGGGGGATGGATGATAAGATTCGATGTGTTGCGATTTGCGAATCAAAATTCACTCACTCTTGAATCTAATTACGCGCTCTTATCCAAGCTTTACACTCGTGACTGCAGTTTGAAATCACGAAGCGTGAATGCGAATCGAGCCGACATGCAGCAACGCGCGCAGCTTCCTTTCTTCTCGTTTTCGAGGTCGCGGTCGCGGTCGCGGTCGCGGATGTGGAGGACGCGGCGTGCGCACCTCGGAGTCGTTCGGGGTATCTTACCCTTTTTTGTGACTGCGGCCTGGATGAGAGAGGGGATGCGCGGGTCGTGGCAGAGTGGCTGGTAGTCTGAGTCATCGTCACAGTCACGAGTCATGAGTCACGAGTGCCGAGAGGCGAGGGTGGAGTGTCGCGGAAAGAGGGACTTTGAGCATAGCTAGGCAACTCGATGGAACACAACGTGCACCACACTCACAACTGCATGGGCACAACGCGGGCAAGGTCGGTGTAGCTGCTTAGCTACAGCCATCACACCACCACCATGCGCAACACCTGTCGCCGTGCGCCAACCCCGAACCCAGGAAGAAGCAACTCGGCATGCATGCACCCAAATGCATACAGACAGGGCAGCGCGGTGAGGGGAGGGGAGGGATGGAGCACTCCAGCACCACCTTGGCCGCCACGTACCACAAAGCTCGGGTGTGGTGATCCAGTCACGAGTGGTGGCGCAATACACTTCACATCACACTCGCGGTCCAAGACTCGTGACTACTCTTGACTGATGATGTTCCCATGCGTGACCATTCAAGCCACACCCTTGACTGCAAGCCTGCGACCTTGGCAAGCCAGGCTTGAATTTCTCCGGCAGAGGGCAGCAGCAGCAGCAGCAGCAGCGGCTGCTGCTGCAAAGAGTCACGAGTCACGATGAGTCAAGAGTGGGCCATACAGCGTCCTCACTCAAGACTACTCTGACTCGCATGCGCAAGGCTCCGATCGGACGTCAAGAGACCGTCGCTGCTAATGGCGAGGCGAGCGAGAACATAAGCTGTTGGCACAGGTGATCGGCGCACAGCTTGCTTCACTATGTCCGCGTAGAGGTGGTAGAGAATCTGAATCGAATCAAAATTCGTCGCAGGGCACACCACCCGGTACAACGTTGTGCCGATCGAGGAGGAAAGCGGCGGGTCGACCTCTCACGTGATCTTCACTTCTGCGCCAGACGAGGCAACTCAAGAATCAAAATCACGAATCAAGCCACATTTTTGGCCCGTGGCTCGATCGTGACTCTTTGCAATGCGCTAGCTGCGCTAGGAAAACGGCGGTCGTTGATTGGGCCGCCCGACCGCCGCTTTGATCGCGTACGTTGAGCGGTCGTTGTTGCGCCGCGCGCATGGGTTGAGGGCTTTGTGTTTCATTTGATTCATGAGTGTTGGAGTCTTGAGTCTTGAGTGGATGTAAGAACCGATTGGTCTCATCACACAGTAAGTTGTCTGCTTTGGATTTGGATTTGGATTTGGATTTGGATTTTGAATCACAATTTGAATGATATACCATCGTGATGGCCTCGCTCGGGCATGGATGCTGCAATTCTTGATTCGTGATTGAATCAAGAATATAGATGGGCGTCCTTCATGAACTGGAATTTGTCTGATTCGCACGATGGGGGACGTGCACCGCGCTTTTCTTCGTTACTCGCGACTCACCTGGAGCTGTACGGTAATTAGATGAAGCAAGCAAGCAAGCATACCCAGTCACGAGTTACCCACTGCATGTCCCGCGTGCGGGTCTCACTCAAGACTCAAGACTCAGCCTCGCCATGGCCATGCATGCATGCATCCACTCAACGCGAGTCCAACGTCAGCACCAACCATCAGCGCCGTCAGCACCACCAGTACCACCATCACCACCATCACAGGCTTGCTTGACTCACGATCACATTCAAATTCAGCCTCAAACACGACCAAATCGCTCCTCGATCTGAGACTTGACCGTCGCATCTCGCTCCACATCGACTTTCCTCGCCATCGCAGCAGCGTCAACACACATCAGCACCGCTCCTTATCGTCTCTGGCTGCCTGCCTGCATCTGCATACATACAGTCCTGCATCCCGGCCAAGAGCACGTGCAGATCGTGCCTGCCAAAGCCGCGTTTCGCTTCATCGACCCGCAATCAGGCAATCGCGACCCTGCTGCCCCTCCCTCTCGTACTCGCGCGCTCAGGAAGATCAGCAGCAGCATTCACGCTAACGATAACCGTCAAAAGCGGATTCGTAAGAAGCGCTTCTAAGGTCCGCCACTACTACATCTGGCCATTCCTCACTTTTGGACGTCTGGTCTTCGAATCTTTTTGCCCCCAAGAAGGCAGGTTACGGCACGTCAACATCTTTGCGGAGCCTCACTTCTCAATCGCAGACTTCGAATCGCTCGCCCCCGCTATTCTGACGATGTCCTCCTCCACACCAAGCTCATCCGGTCGCTCATCGCCTGCGCCACGCTCCGATGCCTCTTCGGCTACCAGCGCAGGAGCAGTGCCTATTCCAGGCAACAGCAAATCTGGCTCATCGCAACAACAGCAGCAGCAGCAGCAGCAGCAAGGTGGCTCGCCCTTCGAATCAGGAGCATTCGGACAGCGAAGAGGCTCGGCGCCCGCTTCGGCATTCTTGGCACCTCGTTTTTGGAACGCTGCGACAAGCACTGGTGGAGCGCCAGGTGGAATCATGAGCTACGCGCATGGGGCGTATGGTACGAGTCCTAATTCATCCGGTCATCATCATCATCACCACCACCATCACCAACAAGCACCAGGCGCGACCTTCGATGTGAATGGTGTACCACGAAGGACGAGTTTCGGACACAGTCTGACGGGTGGTAGGCTGAGCGCCCTGGCTGCGCTAGGCATGGCCCCTATGCAAAGCCCACCGATACAGTCATCTGGACTGCCTCCAGCGACCAGCAAACCTCGTGGCACAGCCGCTTCGCCTGAACGAAAGATGAGCAGCAGCAGCAGCAGCGCGACGGAAGTGTTGCCGCCGCTAAGTGCCAGCTCCACGCCCATCTCTTCGCCCGCGCTCAAATCTACAAAGAGCACGACGGACGTGCCTACGGCGAATGCTGCCAATAGGAGAAAAGATCGCGTCTTTTTCTTGCCTGGTCCGGATGGCTTGTGCGTAGAGAGCAGACGCAGAAGGCCTAGCGAGGCTTAGCAGCTTGCGAGCGCCCAAATAGTCTTTTGGGTTGGTCTATATATGACGCCTTTGACGATGCTCAGGAACATCGACGACGACTTGGCACCCGAGTGCTCATGATCAAAGGCGGCCGAGCGAGGCTCGCATTACCGTCCTCATCCTTCCTAGGAACACGACTCCTCTTTGCTGCTCTCTACCGCTTTCCAGCGCAGGGGTAAGGAGGATGGCACGGCGCAGGATGCCACAGCCCGTGTCCAGTCCAACCAACGCTCCCTCTATCCATTAGCGCCTTTCCCTTTTGTTCCCCTACTCACGACCAGCTCTGTACCCCTCATTCGCGCTCTCTTTGCATCACACACAATGTCACCTTGTTTTCTCTCTGTCTCGCGTAGCGTGAGCGCATCTGATTGACATGAGGTGTCCATCAATCGTGAATGTGCTCAGTCGTGACTTGTCGCCGATGGCTTGCATCAGACTCGATACTTCCCTGTCGCGGCTGGTCGGATTTCCCGTTCCGACCATGTGGAAGGCCTAGCTCGCACCCGCGGCCCTGGAGTCCGCGTGCGGCGAATATTTACCATCACCCACGCCCAAGAAAGAGCCTTTGCTGGTCAAGAAAGATGAGGAAGGAGCTCGATATGCAAACCCAACGGTGCCCTCCCCACCGCGCCCACCACGCAGCAGTCTAGAAGTGGCATGCTGCTGGGCAAGCGCGCGCCGCATTTGCTCTCTTGTCTGACTGTACTCTTGTCATTGCGTTTCTCGAGGGCACGCGGCCAGCAGCACCACCAGCACCAGCAGCAGCAGCACATACGCTACGCAGCAATTAACCAGCCATCATCACCGAGTCGCGATACGACGACGAGTCTCACCGACCGCTTAGCAGCGCGCGCGCAGTGGCAGCGCGATGATGTCACCTCATGCGGGGAAAGGCGCTGTTGTGCGCATATGGGCAGCACGCCAGCACGGCATGCATGCATGCATACATGCTGGCCCCAGCAGCAGCTCACGTAGAGGACTCGCTGAACAGCGGCAGCCATGCGCACAGCAGCAGGACGGCACTATATGAGCTCGACTCGACGTTGGTGCGTGTGTGCAGTGTGCTCTATTGTAGTGCTCGAATCTTGCGTTAATGGGGACGCTCGCACTCGCACTCGCACTCGCACTCGCACTCGCACTTACGGCTGGGGTGTGCAGATCTAGACTTCAACGGCATGTGCATGCATAAGCTGTAGGGGTGCTGATGGAGTGGAGAGGAGATCAGCAGTCATGATCGAGCCTGAGTGACTTTCTTCTACACAAGCCACATGAGCTGTGCCCTTTTGCGTGCTTAGCTTAGGACGCCGGCCAGGAGAGCGATCGAGCAACCGCGCCAATCTTGCTGCTCATGCCGTGCCGTGCCAGCAGCCAGCTATATGCATGCAAGCACACCTCCCCCATCGTGAATCAAGAATCGTGAGATGCCGTACTCACCTCACGACTTGATCGCCTGCGGAGTCCGGTCGCGCGAAATCGTGCAGGTTGAATGCATGCTGCATGCACTCACACTCTGACTCACTGCATGACCAAGCGCGCGCGCTTGCCAGGGGATCGAGGGAGAAGTCAAGCAAGCATCAAAGCCCGCGGTGCGCGTATGCGTCATACCTATTCATCACGCAGGCGCGGGCGCAGTTCGGATTCGCGCCGTGGATGGAGCTGCTGCTGCTGAGTCTGATGGTACGAGTCGTGAATGCATGCTTAGGAGGATGATGGACACGCTGTCGCTGTCGCTGTCGCGGCCTCGGCGCTTGGCCAGGCCAGGCCAGCCTGGCCTGGCTGCGATGGCTGACGTGAATAACTAGACCTGAGCGTTGACAACGTCGCTCGCGCAAGCCTGGTTCGCACATTCTTCCCTCCTCTACCATTCCCCCCAACCCGAGACAGCCTTTGTGCATCGTCCCAAGGCATCCATACATCCATTCACATCACATCGCGCACCACCTCGCAACCCTTCAATGTCGCAATACGACGCTCACAGTATCGGTCGCGCAAGCAGCGTGAGCCGCAAGAGCAGCATCGCTAGCCGCAATGCCAGCTTGATCAAGAAGAACACGGGCCCCACCGAGCTGCGCCCATCCGACATTCTCATCGAGCGTTTCAATGGTGAGTGAGGCGGCGAGGAACGTACGCTCCGTCTGGATGGTTGCTGCACCCCTCTCGCGTGCGGATGCGCCATCCTGAAGGCAGGGGGGTTGGATGTATGCGCCACCGATGACGCGCACACTCTGCCATGCGATGCTGACGTGACTCGGCCGCTCACCCTTGTACCAGGTTGGAAGCACATTACCAAGCAGCTCATCAGCTACTTTGAGGGCATCGCAGACATTGAGTACAACACCGCCAAGGAGCTCACCAAGCTGGGCGGCGTGATCCAAGTGCCTTTCAGAGAGGGAAGCCAATTCTTGGGCGAGGACGGCATTCAAGACGTTTACTACAGCATCCGCGACAAGACCCGCGTCATTGCCGATCACCATGCCAATTTGGCAAAGACTGTCGAGGGAAGCATCGTTCAGCACCTGCAAAAGCTCAGGTCCGAGATCAAGGCTCACGTCAAGAATGTCCAGCAAGATACTGGCAAGCTGGCCAACAGCGTTGCCAAGGAGCGCGAAATGAGCACAAAGATGATTAGCGATCTGGCTAGAAGCATCACCCTGCTCAAAAACACGCCCATGAGCGTCACGGCAAAGGAGGATCCTTACAGCGCCAATAACAACGTCTTTCGTCAGCTCCAAAAGCAAGTCGCAGAGGAGAATGCTCTGCAAAAGAGCATCATCATCATGCAACAGAACAGCGCTCACTTCGAGGAGGGCATCGTCCGCTCCATCCAGAGCGCGTGGCAGACCTTTGACGAATGGAGCGGCCGCATGTCCGCGCAGGTGCAAGACACTTGGCTCGGATTGGGCGTTCAGATGAGAGGTCTGCAACCCAATGCCGAGTGGATCGCCTTTGCTGCTCGATCCGACCACCTGCTCGACCCAGACACGCCTTTGAGAAACCCAGAGACGATCGACTATCCCGGCAAGGAGGACCCATCGGTCATTCCTGTTCACCAAGGCATTCTCGAGCGCAAGAAGCGATTCACCAAGTCTTACAAGGAGTCCTTCTACGTCCTCACTCCTGCCGGCTACCTGCACGAGCACGGCAGCTCCGACGCGACCACCCACCCAAACCCTGAACTCAGCTTGTTCCTGCCGAACTGCACTCTTGGCCCAATTCGCGGCACAAAGTTCCACATTGAAGCCGCTGCAAAGACCATGCCTGGTCTGTCCAAGCTTCCCCTCTCGCGCGAGCATTCGTACACCTTCCGCGCTCGTTCGGAGGATGAGACGCACGAGGTGAGCTGTGCGAGGCTTCGACACCGCACATGCATCTCGCTGACGTAGCAATGATTTTTTTTTTTACCTCGCATTCGCAGTGGTGGAACGACATCAAGCAGCTGTCCAAGGTCTACCTCACCTCTTCCGCGGTCATGGACCGCACCGGCCCCGTTCCAGCAGCCGTGCGCGCTGCAGGCTACCGCTCCGAGCCCGAGGAGGAGGAGGAGGATGACGAGGAGGGAAGCAGTGTGGAGGAGGACGAAGACGAGTACGAGGAGGCTCAAGATCAAGCCGCCGCCAATGCTCAGCACAACGCTGCCCCCGCTGCCACCTCCAGCGGTGCGCCTGCTGCTACTGCCACAAGTGGAGGCGCTGCTGAAGAGACACCTGCTTATTCTGGCGCTGGAGCAGAAAAGGCCGGTGTAGAGATTGGCCCCAACGGTAAGTTGTCGTCGCGGTCCATGCTGCACACGTTTCGACCATGCTGATCACCAGAGTTACAACTTTTAGGCTATGCCGTCGAGAAGAAGGGCGAGCCTGCTGCGACTGCTGGACCAAGTGCGGGTGAGTTGCGAGGTCGTCAAAAGAAGTCATCTGCGATGCTCTCTCACGTACTCTCCACGTCTCCTGTACAGCCTAAGTCTTTGCATATCGCTGATCGGTGCGCGCGGTCAGCGCCCGCTCGCAGGTGACACCCGCTTGTCACCACGTGGAATCCTCCGCCAGCGCGGCCAAGTTTCACCTTCATCATGTCCATAATTGTGTCTCTAGTTCACGACTCAAGACTGTGTCCACTTTCTCTGTGCTCTTGACACCTTCCTTGCGGCGGATAATGAATTTGCATTTTGCTCTCAAGAGGGATGCGGTGCTACATGCTGGTGATTCTGAATAGCAGAAAAGTCGCTGGCGACGTGTGGTCGATGCTACTTGCGCGAAAAGGAGGCATCGCGACCTTCAGCATACGCTTGGTGCCGCTGATAGGCCTCCACGTCCGCAGCAGGCACGTTTGGCGCTTCTTGGGTACCCCAACCGCCCCAAGGCACGCCGTCAGATCGTTGATAACGTGCAGGAGCCCATCCTGCAGCGCTGCGAGCAGCCAGAGAGTAGTCGATGGATGCGCCGGCGGTGTGTCCCGAATTGTCAATGCTGTTGTCACCGTGCTCAGAGACAGGACGTGCCATGCTTGCAAGAGCACTGGCATAGTTTTCATCTAAACCTTCTCGCACGACGTAGCTAGCGCCGCCTAGCCATCGATGGACGCGAGCCTCGTCCAGCTCATCCAACCGAGCTCGTCCAGCTTCTGGCCGCGAAGACTCGCTATTCTCGAAAGACTCGCTAGCGTCCACGTTGTTCGCCGCCGCGATGCAAGCGGACTCGTCGTCCAACACGCTCACATCACCATCGCCATCCAGTGCGAGCACAGCCCAGCCCACGATCATCATGCCCGGCGGGCGCTGCTCTCCCGTCCTTTCCAGCGCCTCCACAATGCCTGCTAGCGTGGATGCGACGAGCCTTTGATCAGTAGAAGATGCGCGCTCGACGATTGCGATCGGAGTGTGCGGTGGATATGCGGCCCCCTGTCTGGAGCCGGTGGCTGAGCCGCAAGTCAAATTCGCGTGCGTAGTGTTGATCGTCTCGCTCTGCCGTGCGGGTGTCCATCCTTCTGTCAGGGTGTGGACGACGTCTTTGAGCCTTGCAACGCCCATCAGAATGACGGTGCTTCTGTTGCGCTCGTAACCGGGCAGTTTGACCTGCTTGCCCCCTCGTCCGACTCCTGTGCACAATACCATGGAGTCCGCTGCTCCCCTTTGAGTGACTGGTACGCCGAGAAGCAACGGAGCTGCCATGGCGGAGCTGATACCAGGCACCACGGTGGCTTCTATGCCTGCGCGCCGAAATGCCAGCACCTCTTCCCCTCCGCGACCATAGACAAAGGGATCGCCTTGCTTCAGGCGGACGACAGTCTTGCCTTCTTCGATGGCCCCTTTAAGAGCCAACGCGATGAGCTCCGATTGAGCGCCTTCAGCGTTGCCAGGGAATTTACGCGCAATGACGAGGGGAGTAGTGGAAGGGATGAGACGGAGGATGGGTGCGGGCACCAGCTTGTCCGAGAGAATCAGGTGCGTCGACGGCGATGTGAGCAAGTCGTGAGCCATCATCGTGAGCAAGCCGGGATGACCGGGACCAGATCCGACGAGATGTATGCGACCTTGGCGGGAACGAGGCGCTCGCGGCATTCCAAGCTCGAGAGCATGTTGAGATGTGTCACGACGAAGCAGTCCCAGCGCAGAGACGTCTGCAGAGTTGCGGCGCGAAGCGGGCCTTCCGCGTGGAGTATCTGTGCCATTCGTAGCAGCAGGCGCCCTGCCTTCGAGGGACGATCTCGCAGTGGTGGTGGCGGAGGGCGAGGAGGAGGAGGCGGACGCAGCATCGCCTGCAGCATCGCCTGATTTCTCTGGATTGTCTTCGTACGTGTCCAAAATCTGGGCCATCTGATCATCTTGCAGACGCGCCAAGTACTCGATGGGCCAGTACTCGCTCATTTGCGCTACCCAGCGCATTCTTCGCTTCGCGGATTCTTTGCGAGCCTCCATCTCTGTTCTCCGGTCATCATCCTCCGCGTCGACCGCGGTTGCGATGTGCAAAGCACCAGCATGAGAAGCGCTGCGCACTGCTCTCGCAAAGTAGCTCTTGGAGTCGTGCATCGCATGGCTCGACTTGCCTGCTGGCGCTCCAAGCTGAGGTACGGGACTGTTGAGAGGGGTGCTGTCCAGCGCAGCGTCCTCCTCATCCCTCTCCTCTGGCCTGCTACGGCTCCTGCTGCGGCTTGCACGACGCTGCGCAGCGGCGCTGACGCTTGCCCGCCGCAAGTCTTCCCTCTTGGCCACTTCGCGCATCCTGCCCACCTTGTCCACCGCATCGCCTACATTTCTAGGCAGGGCGCCTACGATCTCGCGACGGATTCTGCCTGCTAAACGACAACCTCTGCCATTGGTGGTCACCGCGATTTGCAGGCTGGAAGAGGGGGCAGGAGAGGTGCTCGTCGCGCTGGTGCTAGCGCCAGAGACGGTACTCGGGACGAAAGAGCGAGCGAAGCGGTGCGTTGCCGGAAAGCTAAAGTCGCAGAGCGCTGGCTGATCAGCGACATTGATGGGAATGCGCCGCATCCTGCACAGCCTGACGAGCAGCTTTGCACGGGTCATGCTCCTCTGAGCTGGACTGATCTCCATCGCGCTGCTCCCTTGCCGGGGCACGTTGTCGTCCGCAGCAAGGTGAAGCGTGTCGGTGACGCAGACCGCAAAGATGGATTTGCACGCGCTGGACTGCGCTTCTCCCCCAGCATCATCGATGTGGTCTATCAGACTTGACCACCCTTGCTCGTCATCTTTGCTCGGCGCTTCGCTCCACAGCGCCGAGCCATTCTCTACGCGGTGCACCACTTCTGGCGCAGCTCGATGCAAGGAGGAGGGTGGCAAAGCGCCGTGTGCGGGGCGAGTATCGTCGTCGATTCCATCCAGACCTACGATCAGAGGCGTGGCGCCAGCCTCGAGGCAAGCAAAGGCTCTGGATGCTGCCAAACGCGAAGAGCCGATGATCACCACAACCTTTCCCACGGGTCGGTGGGAGAGCAGTAACGAGGCGCTGGGATTGGGGGCAGGAAAGATATTTGTGGTGCTGGTGCTGGTGCTTGTGCTGGAGGGCTGCGCTTGAGCAGGCGCATACATGCTGGTTTGCTGTGGCATGTAAGAGGCAGGGCAGCGCAGCGCAGAGCAAGATGAAGGTGTGGTGCCAAAAGGGGAGGAAGCAAAAGCAAGCCGGATATGGAGCGACGACGGTCGTGAGTCATGAATGAGTGTGAGTGCAGGTCAGTCAGGTGAGGACAAGCGAGAAGACGCGAAGAGGAAAAGGTCGCTTGGCGCTCCATCCATCACATGCGCGCATGCATGCGTGCGTGCGTGCACGCGAGTCGCGAATTTCGTCTTGGCGCGCGCGCGCGCGCACACGTACGGCCGATGCTTACAAACTGCCCTCCGCGCTAATCTGTGCCCAATCAAACGAGCCGCCGACACAGCCGCGCGCGGTATAGAAACGAAACGCATGCATGGCCTATCACCGCGCACGCAGCAGGCCGGCTTCCACATCCAAGATTCTTCATTCAAAAACGATTCACATTCACATTCACATTCACCTTGACGATTGCCATTACCCACGCCCACAATGACCAACGCCGCACCACGGCGTCCGCGCGCACCACGTCTTCACACCCAGGTGCTCGAGGGTTGAATGGTGGACATTCGTGATTGCACAACGCATCTACATCGCATCGCTCTGAGCGGTGAGTCGAATGGGGACTATGCTCGCAGCTGCAACATTACAGCATCCCTAAGACGTCGCTCTAGGCATCACCAAGTCGATGCACGACTTTACCGCTGGGCGTGTGACCAGCGTACATGCTCAGCAGCGCTTCTTTCGCCCCCGCCAAGCCCTGCTCACCCGTCTTGCCATCCAGCGGCCACGTCTTGGCTGGCAAGACGATGATCTTGCCGCTCGAGAGCAGACGATGCAGATGGCCTTGGTCGTACGAAGCCCATCGTTCTGCCAAGCGACGATCGCTGGCAAAGACGTCTGCACTCGGGTACTCGTCACCCAGCATGGCTAGCAGTGGAACCGGTCTTCCCAGCAAGGCGTGAATCAGCGCAAATGTCTGTCGCACATCGCCGCGTCCATGCCCGGACGGCAGGCTCGGCAGCAACTTGTGTACTTGCCGCTCTCCCTTCTGATCGGCTGCAAAGCAGCGCAAGCACGCGTCCACCGTCTCTGGCGAAGCGTGGCAATCCAACGCTTTTTCTAGGTGTGGCCACTGCGCGCGTATCTGTTGCACGGTCGAAGCTTCATCCTCTCTGCCAAATGCGTACGTCGCGCCCAGACGTCGGAGAGAGTCGAGCGACTTGCTGCCCGCAATAGCGATGCTCTGGTAGCCTGCCACGCGAAGGATCTGGATGGCGTACTGTCCGCACGCAGTTCCCGCGCCCCACACCAGAATGGGCGACTGCTCCGCACGAGCATGTTCCTCACCGAGACGTTCGAGGTCGAGCTGAAGCCCTGCTTGGCTTCCCAGTGCGTGCAGAGCCGTGAAAAAGGAAAATGAAAATGCCGCGAGCTGGTCCAGCGGCAAGTGGTCTGGCGGTTTGACGGTCAATGCAGCATCGCAGACCGTGTACTCTGCGAATGTGCCTGTAGTCGTCGTATCTCCCGGCACCCAGCCGCACACTCTCGATCCGATTGCAGCGCCAGGCAAAGCCGCGTTGCTCTCCACGATTGTTCCTGCAAAGTCGCTGCCGAGGACATGATCTCTGCTGCGGTAATCTTTGGACTGCTCGGGGACAAGCGCGTACGCATCTGGCGGATTCTGCGCAGCGAACTCGATTGCGACTCGCAACTGACCAGGCCCCGGCTTTGGCGTTAAAAGGTCATTGCGCACGTCGATTTTGCCGGCCTCCTCGGCAATGGTCAGGCCTCGCATCGTGTGGTCAGACATGCTGCGGAGCTTCGTCAAGCCGAGTATTGGTCGCGCGCGGAAAGTGGCAGCGGAGGGTATCAATGGTGCTGGAAGGACGTGACGCAGCATGAATGGATGTCAAGATGAGCAATGAAGAGGAGTGGGAGCTAGGAGAAAGCGTTCACCACCTGCTCAGCGTTCCAGTCAGGCGGAATGCACGCACGCACGCACGCACGCACGCACGCACGCACGCACGGAAACACGCACGCAAACACGGTTCCGCCGGCGAGCGGAACTTTTGACATGCGTGCATGAAACGTGCTGCTGCTGCGCGTGACCGAGTGCGCGCGCGCGTCGGCCTGCAAGGGAGGCAGGCAGGCACCGCATCCGATCGGATGACTGCATGGCTGCCTAGCGCTTGTGTGTATCCTCGGAGTGCAGATCAGCCGCGCATTTACATCTCTTCTGTGCAGCACACACTGCTGGCTTCACTTCTTCTGAAACGACGCTCAGAGCGGTAGTAGTAGCATCTGCAAAGTGGTAATCGTGCTTTTGGGAGAGCGCGACTGGCTGGTCTGGATCGGGCGCGAAAAGTGGCAGGGGAGTCTTTGAGGGGTTAGTCACTCGAAGAATATGACGCAGGCATGGCGAGCAATGAAGAGAAGTGGGAGCTAGAGCTAGAGCTAGAGCTAGAAGCGAATCGAAAAGCCGTTCACTACCTACTCACTGTGCGCAGCTTTGCGTCTAGGGCCGCGGCATGGAGAACATCTGTGTGCGCGCTCGCAGCGCGACCATGCCTGATAGGTGTGTTGTGCGGTACAGACAGAGTGGAGTGGAGGCACGCAGCACGTGAGTACTGTATGACTGTCAAAGTTGATGCCCCCGTCGAGCTCCAAACCAGGCCAGCGGCATCCCCGCTCTAAATGCCAAACGGAACAAACACCAGCGGGATCGTCGTTCGCTTGCTCGCATTGCCGAGGTTTGAGACTCGGCTTCGAGATGTCGAGGGTCCAGAGCAATCACCGCCTCGGAGTGAGTGAAAGCACAGAAAAGTTACAAGGAGAAGCTCGACTTCTGGGCACACCGCTTCATTGTGCTCTCAAAGTCCTGGCTTTTGCGCTGACCACGAGGTCGCGCGGGCCAACGTTGGTTCGAAACGCATTAATGGCGGCGGGCTAACGATTGAGGGCGGGGGCGTACCGCTGGCGAATTTGGGCCTGAGCTGGGCTGCATTCACGATTGCCCAGCCAAGCCAAGCCCAGTTCAGTCCATGCAGCGCAGCCCGCGCCTGATTCTGATTCTGTACCACACGCAAAGTTGCGAGATGGACTCGTAGCCTGACAGTCGCAGTTTGCACCAAGAGCGCCTGATCGGAACCGGACTTTTTTGGGGGGGAGGGCAAAGCCAAGTTGGGCGTAATTCGCCGCCCGCAGATTTGTGCATGAACAGCAATGTGGTTTGCCGGTCCCAGCAGGCTAGCGCCGCGCGCATTCAAGATTGCCTGTCTCGATCGAAAGTAAGTGCAAGGAAGTGCATTCTTGGTCTTCACAACGATCAAGCACAACGATCAAGCACAACGACCAAGCCCAACAGAGTGACGGCGCTTGCCTTTAGAAGAAACCTCGAGATTTGGCAATGCCACGCCATGCTGACCGTAAACGCCCAGGCATGAGCGCGGTCACCCATTGTCAATGCTCGCAAACGCACGCCTAAACCACTTGCTTTGGCGCCCCTTTTGCGAGCAGACTTCTTGCCCTTGCGAGTGTGGTCTATGAAGCTCTGCATATTCACGTTCGCCAAATTATTGGCTTCTAGTTTTTCATTTCAGTCGAGGCTTTGCGCAATGTTCGCGCAGTGTGAAAGCGCCTCTGGAAATGCGGGTCCTGTACAGTGGTGCGTTGTCAAGAACGCCAGCGAGGCTCGTACTTCTCCTTGCGTGTCAACAAACGTTGGCCCGCGCGACCTCGTGGTCCTCTCATTCTGCGTCAACCAGTGCAAGTCAGGGTTCAACAATGCCTGCAACCAGTGTGCCGGTGTGTCGAGCCACTATACCTGTTCTCTCACTGACTCTCGGTGATCTTAGCGTTGCTCCGCCTCTGATCCCTTTTGTGCTTGTCTCGGAACCAAATTTCCGCAACGCGAGCGAGCGACCCCGTTGTTTTCTCGCGCAAAATTTGGGCTTGCAACAGACTGCAGGGCGAAAGCAAGGCGAGGGGTATTACAGCGCGCTTTGCCGTACCCTGCAACGCCAATACAGCAGGCGCAAGCGAGTGATCCAACAGAACGACTTGCTGCCGCACGATTACACTTTGTTGTGAAATTCAACATGCTGCAGAGGCTTTAGCTGCTCCGCACCAACAGCGGTGCCATCCTCGTCGGCATAAATGGAAATGTGGGGCTAGTCAGTCTCCGTGTGTCTTTTGCCTGCAACCTTGAATGCATCCATCTCCAGATGCTTTGCCTCAGCCAGCAGACCCTTGTCAATCGATCACGACTCCATGCCTGCCACCTTGTGCTTGAGCCTTCTCTAGCTGGATGCTCTAGCCGCAACGGAATGCAACCTCCACTTGACCTGAAGTACTTGTCCGACCCCCACGACTGCGATAAGCCTCGCGACCGGGCAAGCTGACACTCATCTTACCATTTCGACGCCTGAAGCCAAAATGATGCGGCCCCATCGGACCAATGACGCCCACCGGCGATTAGCGGAATGCGGGTCCGAGGTGCGGTCGCCCTCGCTTCTAACAGATACTGTTTGCCTCTGTCCGCTGGTCTCGCACGGATTACTAGGCAAAATGTCAACGAGGTGGACAACCGAGACCTGCGCTTCATCACCCAGTGCAACTGTCAAGCGCGGTGTGCTGTTGGATTGGGCCGCGCTTCGTGGGGTCTTCTGACCGGCTTCCGTCACAGCTTGATCCCAATTTTTGGTTGCCGAAAGTTTGTGGTCTGATAGTCAAAGGGTCGCACCCTGATTTCCTTGCCGACAATTGCTGCATCTGACCAGACTTGTTTGCCCCTCGCCTTGCCAAATTTCGAAAGCTAAGCATCCTCTTTTTACGGCCGACTCGCCCTTGGCAATTAATGCAAGCGCGACCTCGAGGTCGCTCGGCAATTTTGAGCAAGGCGCTTGGCACGACATTTCGGGTCGTCTGATGCTAGCCACCGCAAAGAGACGTGCCAGAAATATTCCACAAGCTGTGATCTTGCTCCCCTCCGGCAACGTCACCCCTTATTCGTGAGCCTCCCGAGTTGGTTGGTCGAGAAACATATAAGAAGGAAGAATGCGCTGCCCTCAATCTTTCAACTTCTTACGTCCTCGATAAGCATACGCTCAGTGCCAAACATTTCACTTCACCAAGCTCTAAGCGACCCATCCCAAAATGCACTACCTCCGTCTCCTGGCCCATGCTCTGCCTCTTGTTGGGGCGGCCTCAGCTGCTTGCACAAGCGGCGGTCCTGCCTGCAGTGCCGATGGAGATTGCGCTCAATTCTTCCCGGCCAACACGCCTGCACCAAGCAACCCGGCTGACTGTCAAGCAGCCATCGACATGATTGGAAGTCGTGGCGAGAATGGTCACACCAAGTGAGCGCGGGGCTTTGCAAGTCTTGCCTTGCCACGAACGATCACGGCTGACAATTTTATGGTAACTTCATCTCGCAGCTACTGTTGGAACAAGGGCTCGTGCACGCTAACCATGCAAATGGCCGACGGTGTGGACATCAACCAGGCGAAGGCGGACTTTAACAAGCTACTGAGCACATGCAACAAGGGCTTGGGTGGTTATGCCACCACTAACGGTGGTGCTGTGAGTACATTCCGGCCCTCGGTAGAATCACAGCCCGCGCCATACAGCACAGCAGGCTGACAAGGTGGAACGTACTGTTGAACCAGCTGCTCTACATTGAGGCCAACCCCGGCCCTGACGGAACGCTCAAGTACCCTCGTTGCCAAATCATCGATTTCTAATAAGATTTCTCTCCAGCGCGGTGCTCAAAAGAGTTGACAGCTTGTGTGCCTCGAGGGACACAACACGCTTCTCCGCATCGACCACAACGACTTTGTCCACAAACAACAACGCAATTCAACATTTGCACTCCTCCAGGAGCTCGCGTGACTCGGGGCAAGATGTGTGATTGCTTCACGCATGAGCAGCTTGCTGATGGTGATGATATTCGTGAAGAGAGTCTAACTGCATGTGAGCGGTTCTTGATGTGCATGCGCGCGCGCGTACGCACGTGACAGATTCATCGAGCAGAGAGCTTTTCGAAAAGGCAAGCGAGACTTTCGTGTTGTGTTTATAGTTGCTCCTCCCACATGTGTTTGTGCGCTGAGTCTGGCCTTATTTAAAAGTTGGTGTTTGGTTTTGTCGAGCCATAAGAGCTGAGACTTTTAAGCTCTAAGCTAAGCTTGTCACACGAGATGATGGAGGTCACAAAGCATGCTGATTTGGCGGATGGATGCATGTGCGGATATTTACATATACGCTAGGTCGCGTGACAAAGCTAAGGAGGGCGTGCCGAAGCATGTCGCGCGTTTTACGGCTGCAGAAGGCCGTGAGCGTTGTTTCACCCTGCTTCATCACTTTCCATTCGCGTCCTAATCGAGGTATTGCCCGCGTAAACCTAGCCTACGGTCGCTTCTCGGGTCATGCGGCTGTGCAAAGCCATCATGGCCATCTAGAGAGAGATGAACAATTTCGCGGGCAATGCTCTGTAGCTGCAAACGCCATGTATCCCTCTTTGTTGAGCTTGTGTGCGCGAAGGAATGTCCACGGTCTCTCCATGAGGGGCCAGACGTCGGCTTCCAGATAGCACTGGGCGGGGGCAAATATGGACGTGTTCAGTCGACATTTTGGTTCAGCGCTCTGCCTCTTCAATCAACCGGGGCCTGGTATTCGGACTGCTTGCAGAAGCGCAGAGCCAGGACGGGGGGCAGCGGCCATTGCGAGGCGTCTCTGACAACATCTGCGCTGAATTTTACGTTCCGCTCAGTGTGACTTTGTCCGTTCTGGCCGCCTTCAAACAAACCTCGACTGGGGCCCAAACATCAAGAGGAGCAGCCTACTGGTATAAGTCGAGGATTTTACGCTGTAAACTAGACCGCAGCGCGTCCGGACATCTGCGGACCTTGATCAGATGCACCACTCGAGCGTCTGCCATGACTCGCGGCTTTGATGATGCTGCATGCGTGGCCAGTTAGGGTCCGCTGCGTAGCAGCGTGCGGCTCTGCCGCCGTTAGGGTTAGGGTTAGGCCCGCGCAGCGCGCGGCAGAGTATATTTGATCAAGCGCGCCATCAAGCGCGCCATCAAGCGCGCCATCACATCAGCCAGCGCACTGTGCCAAGACTCACAACCATCGACCATACCTTTACCAACAAATCTCTCGCATCCATCAGCAGCCCATGCTATCAGCCAGCGCCTGCACTTGGCCCCAACAATCTCAACAACACCCGTGGATGCGCTCACTTGCTGCTCCCTGTGCTGCTATGCAATTGCAGTCATGAATTGCGCGTCTCTGCACCATTTGTTTCATCCTGCTGCAACCCCTGGTGAGCAAGGCGGGGCGTCATGTCGTGTCGAGATTGTGATCGTGCTCGAAGTTGACGCACAGCTTGCGCCCAGAGGCTGCAGATCGAACAGCAGGAACAATGGATGACAGCTACCTATAAACAAGGGAAGGAGGAAGGAAGCAAGCAGGGCGTGTGCGCATGCACTTGCGCCCACAGAATGCAAAACAGCAGGATCGGAGCTGGATAGGTGCAACGAGCAGCAGAGCAGCCGCAATGAATGTAAAACAGTAGGATCAGATGCTGAAAGGATGAGAGCTGGATTGGTGCGACGAGCAGCAGGGCAGGGCAATGAGGGCTGTATTGGTGCGTTGATCAGCAGGGCAGGGCGGCAGCAGCGATGAGAGCTGGATAGACGCAGACAGAGCTTAGGGGTTACAAGGGGGTCCCCAATAGGGTTTTTGGAGTTTGTGTTATAGGCATTTAGAGGGGCCTGAGGGAAGCCAGCTGGTGAAGCAGCGCCCAAAACCCTACAGGTTTGACGGCGTGAGGTCCATCTAACCTGAAGATGGGCTGGTTAGAGTGCCTAACTTGGGCATCTTTGAGAAAAGTGTTTGTTCTGTGTTACAGTGACCAACATGAGGCTATGGCATGAGACTTTCTGGAATTGGATTGCACAAAAGTCTTTCAGGGATGGCACAAAGTGCTTCTAAGTTCAGCTTGGTAGCTTAAGTTCAGTCATCTTCAGCATACTTGACATAAGTTGAGGATCAAGTTGAGGGAAGATGACCTGATGTTGGCTCATGTTGCCTGAACTTGGCACAACTTCTACGGGGTGCTGAGGAGTAAAGGGGGGACCCTTTGGATTGAGGACAGATGTCAAAAAGTGTGGTTAGGAGTGCATCTTCAAGGAAGTTCAGCTCAAGAAGGAGGAAGATGAATCAAGATGAGGGAAGATGATCTGATATTGGCTGATGTTATTTTAGGGTTAGGGTTAGGGTTAGGGTTAGGGTTAGATAGGTGTTCCCGACAGGGTTAGGAAAAATTGGTCCATAAATCTTGCAGGTCTTTGCAGTTTTGGATAGCCCTTGAGAAGCGCTTTAAGGTACTATATGGTGTCCTTTTGATTGGACATCACGTCAGCAAGATATAACGCTTTGAAATTTTTGTTGGCTGGGGAACTCAGCATAGTTGGCTTAACCCTGGAGCAGATTATTCAATAGGCTTGTAGAGCGCCTCAAATAACCTCTAAATGCAGAAGCTCAGATCTCAAAGCCTCTTGGTCTTGTCTGTGGAAGGCAAAACGTCTAACCCTACCGTAAATCTAGGGCTAAACCCTACTTTGTAGACCCTACCAATCTAGAGTTTGGCTGGGCGTCGAGGTAGGGTTAGACCCTAACCCTACTTTCCCCGATGGTCAGACCCTAGATTTACAGTAGGGTTAGACCCTAACCCTACTTTCCGCCGACCCTAGACCCTACTTGGGGTTGACTCTAGATTTACAGTAGTGTCAGGATTTTGACCCTAGATGAAGTAGGGTTAACTCTAGATGGTGCATGTGCGCAAGTAGGGTCTAAGCCACGGTGGTGGTGAGCCCTAGATGCGCAGAGTGCGCAAGTAGGGTCAACTCTAGAAGGTGCAGGGTGAAAAGTAGGGTCGGGGCGCCGGTGGTGGTGGACTCTAAATGTGTTTTGTGCGCAAGTAGGGTCTGAGCACCAGCGGTGGTGAGCCCTAGATCTTGCAGGGTGACAAGTAGGGTCAACTCTAGATGGTACCTGTGCACAAGTAGGGTCTGGGCGCCGGTGGTGGTGAGCCCTAGATGGTGCAGGGTGACAAGTAGGGTCAACTCTAGATGGTGCAGGGTGACAAGTAGGGTCAACTCTAGATGAACAGAGTGCGCAAGTAGGGTCAACTCTAGATGGTGCAGGGTGACAAGTAGGGTCAACTCTAGATGAACAGAGTGCGCAAGTAGGGTCAACTCTAGGTTGAATAG
>NW_020289998.1:0-3277 GCF_003144195.1 Ceraceosorus guamensis | reverse complement strand
CAAGTAGGGTCAACTCTAGATGGTGCAGGGTGACAAGTAGGGTCAACTCTAGATGAACAGAGTGCGCAAGTAGGGTCAACTCTAGGTTGAATAGCTGCGCAAGTAGGGTCAACTTTAGGTGCGCAGAAGATGAGCATTCCTGCCCAGCTACAGGCTGCTCAAAAAGATTTGTGCACAATATGAGCCAGCTGTGAGTGTGCACAAAAAGATTTGTGCACAGTGTGTGGAAGCTGTGGGTGTGCACAGAAAGATTTGTGCACAGTGTGTGGAAGCTGTGGGTGTGCACAGAAAGATTTGTGCACAGTGTCTAGGCTTGATAAGGGCACAAGTAGGACACACAGTGCACACAGAAGACAATTGATGAGCATTGGTTGGCTATCCAGCCCCGCCACGAGGAGGCTCTCATCCAGGGACCAGGGGTTATTTACAAGGGAGGGGATGTACAGGGGGGGTGTTCAGGATTCAGGACTATGTACAGTGTGGGTCAGGGCTGCTTGGTCACGTCTCAGCTAGTCTCTTTGGGCAGAGGGAGTGCCAGCTCATAGTGCTGCAGACCCTCAAAGTAGAAGAGGCCCATATGCGGTGGCTGAGCTCCATCTGGGTAGACCCTGGTGTGGTACTTGCCATTGTGAAGCATGACCACCAAGGCAGAGGTGTTGTATGTTGCGCATGCTGCAGCCAGCATGACCTCATCACCATAGGTGCCAGGCTTGGCCATCTCTTCCAGGTAGGCAAGGCGTCCAACATGGTCGTCACCTTCTGCTGCAAAGTCAAGCATATCAAGGTGCTTGCCAAGGTACTCTATGGCTCTCCTGCGCACTATGAGGTGCTTTTGCTGCGTACCCATGAGGTGCTGAGAGATGGCAGCAAAGAGGCAGTTGCCATCAGTGAGAATGCCACCAGAGATCTCAATGCTGGGCAGGTTTGCGCGCTGCACCTTGTTACCAGTGAAGGAGGAGCAGGGCGTCAGCAGGCCAGCATCAACTGGTGGAGGACTGGTGTCTCTAGGTATGCCTATGCCTCGAGGTCTTGGTCGCTGGGCTGGTCTTGTGGGGGAGGCCAGTGGTGCAGCAGGCTTGGACCTCTTTCTCCCTGCAGCAATGGGACCTTCCTCGTCTGAAGCAGCATCTTCTGCAGCATCTTTGTCAGCCTGTCTCCTCGACAAGTCTGGCATATGGATGCCATATGGCTCGAGGATCTCATCTGGTATGTGATGCAGACGGATGAGCTGCTCAAAGTAAGTCTTTGCAAGAGCCATGCCCATCTTGTTGGCGCACTTCTTGTTCTTGCAGAGAAGACGGAACTGCTGCTTGCCACCGTTCAAGGTGTATGCTGGAGCCTGCTGACCGCAATCCATGCACTGGACATGCTGCTTGATTGACTCAAAGAAGGCTTTGTAGGCATCTTTGTCAAAGGGGACTGGAAGATGAGGCAGCACATCTGGGTTCCCAGCTTGTTTCTGGATCCACCAAGGATTGGGCTTGGTGTGCGAGGTTGGTTTGCCATGCCCAGGACTCCAGCCAAGTGCTGCAGACACATCAGTGACTGCTTGCTGGTCAGCTTGATTGACACTGCCGCCATCTCTTCCTCGGCTCAGGTCACAAGCATGGGCAGCGGCCAGCATCATCTTTGCATTCTCAACAAGTTGAGACTTTGTGATGCGCTTGATCTGTATGCCATAGGCTTGGAAGATCTCGGTGCTTGGCTTGACCCAAGTGTTGAGCACAAGCAAAGGGCTAGCTCTGGTCCACTCCACAGCCTCACCAAGGGTCGGTGCTTGCACAGTAGCCTCAATGCGCAGACCACCCAGGTCAGCAGGCTGAGCCTTCTTGTACACCTCAACAAGGGTGTTCAGCTGGCCAAGCCTGGTCCTGACATTGCGCACAGTCTCAACCTTGTGCTTGCCAATGTTGATGGCAGCTTTGATGGTGTGCACTAGACGAGGATAGATCTTCATCGTCACTTGCTGCTTGTGCCAGTGCACAATGAGCTGCACTGAGCCATAGTCCTCGCCTAAGGGGGTCAGCATGGGGTAGCTCATCAGCTTGGACTTTGCCACTGGTTTGGTCGAGGCAACCAGCAAGATGTCGGCATCAGGGATGTTGATGCCAATGTCCCACTGGTTGAGGGAGCGAGAAGGATGAGTGGGGTCTGCAGGCTCCAAGTTGGAGGTCAGGAGGCTGAGGGGAGCCTTGAGACCAAAGGCCTGCACTCTCACCGAGGTGCAGCCTACAGCTTGTAGACACTGCACCAGCTGGGCCATGCTCACCGCCACATGGCCCTTGACAAAAGTGGTCTCTCCTTTGAAGAGAGGTCTGATGCGCTTCAGCTCCTCAAAGAGAGGGTCCCTGAGTGCAGGGAGGATCTTGTAGTGAGCGCTTGCTTGTGCAATGTAGCTCCAGTCCTTGAAGTCAGCGACATCACGAATGGGTGGTCTTGGTTCCATGGCAGAGAGATGCACGGTACTGCTGCCTCCTGGATGGCGCAGCAGGAAGCTGGGCGACACTGAGTAGTTCCAGCTGTCGACATCTTCTGGCGTGGAAAGGACTGCCATGTTGACTGTGTTGTGGACTAGGACAGGTACGGTGGTCAATGGCTGTACTAAGAGCACAAGACCAGTCAGTACCCACCTGGTTCTGTTGGCAGAAAGCAGCTGCAAATAAGGGCAAGAGGTACGAGGGTCAGCCTAAGCTTAGCTGAAGATGGTCAGCAGCACACTCACCTTGTGTTAGCAAAGAGAAGCTGAGAAGATGCTCGAAGAAAAGGAGGAAAGAAGAGAGAGGGCGGGTCAGCCAGGGCTAGCCTCACCCACGCACACTCCTGTCCTCAAACTCACACTTTTGTCGAGACAACCTGACCAAGTGTGCTAAGAGGGCCTTTACCACTGCAGCTAAACCCAAAGACATCAGGAGGGGGCCCCACTCCGAGTCTTTCAGGCGCCAATGCAGCGGCTGTCACATGTGATTGAACCCTGCCAGCATAAAGCTTACGCCTAGGACGCATTGGTTTGCAGGGAAATCACATGTGACGAGGCCAACACACTCAGTCAGGCACACACAGTCAGTCAGTCAGCACAACTCACACAAGGATACAGAGGGGGGAGGATACAAGATGGGGGATGAAGAGATTTGGGGGGGATCTGTGTCGAGGAGAAGAGGGTTTATAAGGATGTAGGGTCAGGGTAGGGTTAGGGTTAGGGTTTAGGGTTAGGGTTAGGGTTAGGGTTAGGGTTAGGGTTAGGGTTAGGGTTAGGGTTAGGGTTAGGGTTAGGGTTAGG